>NW_028136883.1:70000-75000 GCF_965140915.1 Aythya marila | reverse complement strand
AGGGTTAGGGTTAGGGTTAGGGTTAGGGTTAGGGTTAGGGTTAGGGTTAGGGTTAGGGTTAGGGTTAAGGTTAGGGTTAGGGTTAGTGTTCTCTTACTGCTAGGGTTAGGGTTAGGGTTAGGGTTAGGGTTAGGGTTAGGGTTAGGGTTAGGGTTAGGGTTAGGGTTAGGGTTAGGGTTATGGTTAGGGTTAGGGTTAGGGTTAGGGTTAGGGTTAGGGTTAGGGTTAGGGTTAGGGTTAGGCTTAGGGTTAGGGTTAGGCTTAGGGTTTGTGTTCTCCTAGGGTTAGGATTAGGTTAAGGGTTAGGGTTAGGGTTAGGGTTAGGGTTAGGTTTAGGGTTAGGGTTTGGGTTAGGGTAAGGGTTAGGGTTAGGGTAAGGGTTAGGGTTATGGTTAAGGTTAGGATTAGGGTTAGGGTTAGGTTTAGGGTTAGGGTTAGGGTTAGGGCTAGGGTTAGTGTTAGGGTTAGGATTAGTGTTCTCTTAGGGTTAGGGTTAGGGTTAGGGTTAAGGTTAGGGTTAGGGTTAGGGTTAGGGTTAGGGTTAGGGTTAGGGTTAGGGTTAGGGTTAGGGTTAGGGTTAGGGTTACGGTTAGGGTTAGGGTTAGGGTTAAGTTTACGATTAGGGTTAGGGTTACGGTTAGGGTTAGGGTTAGGGTTAGGGTTAGGGTTAGGGTTAGGGTTAGGGTTAGGGTTAGTGTTCTCTTAGGGTTAGGGTTAGGGTTAGGGTTAGGGTTAGGGTTAGGGTTAGGGTTAGGGTTAGGGTTAGGGTTAGGGTTAGGATTAGGGTTAGCGTTAGGGTTAGGGTTCTCTTAGGGTTAGGGTTAGGGTTCTCTTAGGGTTAGGGTTAGTGTTCTCTTAGGGTTAGGGTTAGGGCTAGGGTTAGGGGTAGTGTTAGGGTTAGGGTTAGGGTTAGGGGTAGGGTTAGGGTTAGTGTTAGAGTTAGGGTTAGGGTTAGGTTTAGTGTTCTCTTACTGCTAGGGTTAGGGTTAGGTTTAGGGTTAGGGTTAGGGTAAGGGTTAGGGTTAGTGTTCTCTTACTGCTAGGGTTAGGGTTAGGGTTAGGGTTAGGGTTAGGGTTAGGTTTAGGGTTAGGGTTAGGGTTAGGGTTAGGGTTAGGGTTAGGGTTAGGGTTAGGGTTAGGGTTAGGGTTAGGGTTAGGGTTAGGGTTAGGGTTAGGGTTAGGGTTAGGGTTAGGGTTAGGGTTAGGGTTAGGGCTAGGGTTAGGCTTAGGGTTTGTGTTCTCCTAGGTTTAGGGTTAGGCTAAGGGTTAGGGTTAGTGTTAGGTTTAGGGTTAGTGTTACGATTAGGGTTAGGTTTAGGGTTAAGGTTAGGGTTAGGGTTAGGGTTAAGGTTAGGGTTAGGTTTAGGGTTAGGGTTAGGGTTAGGGTTAGGGTTAGGGTTAGGTTTAGGGTTAGGATTAGGGTTAGGGTTAGGGTTAGGGTTAGGGTTAGGGTTAGGATTAGGGTTAGGGTTAGTGTTAGGGTTAGGGTTAGGGTTAGGGTTAGAGTTAGGTTTAGGGTTAGGGTTAGGGTTAGTGTTCTCTTAGGGTTAGGGTTAGGGTTAGGTTTAGGGTTAGGCTTAGGGTTAGGATTAGGGTTAGGGTTAGTGTTCTCTTACTGTTAGGGTTAGGGTTAGGGTTAGGGTTAGCGTTAGGGTTAGGGATAGAGTTAGGGTTAGGGTTAGGTTTAGGGTTAGGTTTAGTGTTAAGGTTACGATTAGGGTTAGGTTTATGGTTAAGGTTATGGTTATGGTTAGGGGTAGGGTTAGGTTTAGGGTTCGGGTTAGGGTTAGGTTTAGGGTTAGGGTTAGGGTTAGGGTTAGGGTTAGGGTTAGGGTTAGGGTTAGGGTTAGGGTTAAGGTTAGGGTTAGGGTTAGGGTTAGTGTTCTCTTACTGCTAGGGTTAGGGTTAGGGTTAGGGTTAGGGTTAGGGTTAGGGTTAGGGTTAGGGTTAGGGTTAGGGTTAGGGTTAGGTTTAGTGTTCTCTTACTGCTAGGGTTAGGGTTAGGGTTAGGGTTAGGGTAAGGGTTAGGGTTAGGGTTAGTGTTCTCTTACTGCTAGGGTTAGGGTTAGGGTTAGGGTTAGGGTTAGGGTTGTGGTTAGGGTTAGAGTTAGAGTTAGGGTTAGGTTTAGATTTAGGTATAGGGTTAGGGTTAGGGTTAGTGTTCTCTTAGGGTTAGGGTTAGGGTAAGGGTTAGGGTTAGGGTAAGGGTTAGGGTTATGGTTAGGGTTAGGATTAGGGTTAGGGTTAGGGTTAGGGTTAGGGTTAGGGTTAGGGTTAGGGTTAGGATTAGTGTTCTCTTAGGGTTAGGGTTAGGGTTAGGGTTAAGGTTAGGGTTAGGGTTAGGGTTAGGGTTAGGGTTAGGGTTAGGGTTAGGGTTAGGGTTAGGGTTAGGGTTAAGATTACGATTAGGCTTAGGGTTACGGTTAGGGTTAGGGTTAGGGTTAGGGTTAGGGTTAGTGTTCTCTTAGGGTTAGGGTTAGGGTTAGGATTAGGGTTAGCGTTAGGGTTAGGGTTCTCTTAGGGTTAGGGTTAGGGTTCTCTTAGGGTTAGGGTTAGTGTTCTCTTAGGGTTAGGGTTAGGGCTAGGGTTAGGGGTAATGTTAGGGTTAGGGTTAGGGTTAGTGTTACGATTAGGGTTAGGTTTAGGGTTAAGGTTAGGGTTAGAGTTAGGGTTAGGGTTAGGTTTAGGGTTAGGGTTAGGGTTAGGGTTAGTGTTCTCTTACGGTTAGAATTAGGGTTAGGGTTAGGGTTAGTGTTATGGTTAGGGTTAGGATTAGGGTTAGGGTTAGGGTTAGGATTAGGGTTAGGGTTAGGGTTAGGGTTAGGGTTAGGGTTAGGGTTAGGGTTAGAGTTAGGGTTAGGGTTAGGGTTAGGGTTAGGATTAGGGTTAGGCTTAGTGTTCTCTTAGTGTTAGGGTTAGGGTTAGGATTAGGGTTAGGTTTAGGCTTAGGGTTAGGGTTAGGGTTAGGGTTAGGGTTAGGGTTAGGGTTAGGGTTAGGGTTAGGTTTAGGGTTAGGGTTAGGGTTAGGGTTAGGGTTAGGGTTAGGGTTATGGTTAGGGTTAGGGTTCGGGTTAGGGTTAGTGTTAGGGTTAGGGTTAGGGTTAGGGTTAGGGTTAGGGTTATGGTTAGGGTTAGGGTTACGGTTAGGGTTAGGGTTAGGGTTAGGGTTAGGGCTAGGGTTAGGCTTAGGGTTTGTGTTCTCCTAGGGTTAGGGTTAGGGTTAGGGTTAGGGTTAGGGTTAGGGTTAGGGTTACGGTTCTCTTTTAGTGTTAGGGTAAGGGTTAGGGTTGTGGTTAGGGTTAGAGTTAGAGTTAGGGTTAGGTTTAGGTTTAGGTATAGGGTTAGGGTTAGGGTTAGTGTTAGTGTTCCCTTTTACGGTTAGGGTTAGGATTAGGGTTAGGGTTAGGGATAGAGTTAGTGTTCTCTTAGGGTTAGGGTTAGGGTAAGAGTTAGGGTTAGGGTAAGGGTTAGGGTTATGGTTAGGGTTAGGATTAGGGTTAGGGTTAGGGTTAGGGTTAGGGTTAGGGTTAGGGTTAGGGTTAGGATTAGTGTTCTCTTAGGGTTAGCGTTAGGGTTAGGGTTAAGGTTAGGGTTAGGGTTAGGGTTAGGGTTAGGGTTAGGGTTGGGGTTAGGGTTAGTGTTAGGTTTAGGGATAGGGTTAGGGTTAGGGTTAGGGTTAGGGTTAGGGTTAGGTTTAGGGTTAGGGTTAGGGTTAGGGTTAGGGTTAATGTTAGGGTTAGGTTTAGGGTTAGGGTTAGGGTTAGGGTTAGGGTTAGCGTTAGGGTTAGGGTTAGGGTTAGGGTTAGGGTTAGGGTTAGGGTTAGGGTTAGGGTTAGGGTTAGGGTTAGGGTTAGGGTTAGGGCTAGGGTTAGGCTTAGGGTTTGTGTTCTCCTAGGTTTAGGGTTAGGCTAAGGTTTAGGGTTAGTGTTAGGTTTAGGGTTAGTGTTACGATTAGGGTTAGGTTTAGGGTTAAGGTTAGGGTTAGGGTTAGGGTTAAGGTTAGGGTTAGGTTTAGGGTTAGGGTTAGGGTTAGGGTTAGGGTTAGGGTGAGGGTTAGGTTTAGGGTTAGGATTAGGGTTAAGGTTAGGGTTAGGGTTAGGGTTAGGGTTAGGATTAGGGTTAGGGTTAGTGTTAGGGTTAGGGTTAGGGTTAGGGTTAGAGTTAGGTTTAGGGTTAGGGTTAGGGTTAGTGTTCTCTTAGGGTTAGGGTTAGGGTTAGGTTTAGGGTTAGGCTTAGGGTTAGGATTAGGGTTAGGGTTAGTGTTCTCTTACTGTTAGGGTTAGGGTTAGGGTTAGCGTTAGGGTTAGGGATAGAGTTAGGGTTAGGGTTAGGTTTAGGGTTAGGTTTAGTGTTAAGGTTACGATTAGGGTTAGGTTTATGGTTAAGGTTATGGTTATGGTTAGGGGTAGGGTTAGGTTTAGGGTTCGGGTTATGGTTAGGTTTAGGGTTAGGGTTAGGGTTAGGGTTAGGGTTAGGGTTAGGGTTAGGGTTAGGGTTAGGGTTACGGTTAGGGTTAAGGTTAGGGTTAGGGTTAGTGTTCTCTTACTGTTAGGGTTAGGGTTAGGGTTAGGGTTAGGGTTAGGGTTAGGGTTAGGGTTAGGGTTAGGGTTAGGGTTAGGGTTAGGGTTAGGGTTAGGGTTAGGTTTAGTGTTCTCTTACTGCTAGGGTTAGGGTTAGGGTTAGGGTTAGGGTAAGGGTTAGGGTTAGGGTTAGTTTTCTCTTACTGCTAGGGTTAGGGTTAGGGTTAGGGTTAGGGTTAGGGTTGTGGTTAGGGTTAGAGTTAGAGTTAGGGTTAGGTTTAGATTTAGGTATAGGGTTAGGGTTAGGGTTAGTGTTCTCTTAGGGTTAGGGTTAGGGTAAGGGTTAGGGTTAGGGTAAGGGTTAGGGTTACGGTTAGGGTTAGGATTAGGGTTAGGGTTAGGGTTAGGGTTAGGGTTAGGGTTAAGGTTAGGGTTAGGGTTAGGGTTAGGTTTAGGGTTAGGGTTAGGGTTAGGGTTAGG
>NW_028136883.1:12500-15000 GCF_965140915.1 Aythya marila | reverse complement strand
GGTTAGGGTTAGGGTTACGGTTAGGGTTAGGGTTAGGGTTAGGGTAAGGGTTAGGTTTAGGGTTAGGGTTAGGTTTAGGGTTAGGGTTAGGTTTAGTGTTCTCTTAGGGTTAGGGTTAGGGTTAGGGTTAGGATTAGTGTTAGGGTTAGGGTTAGGTTTAGGGTTAGGGTTAGTGTTAGGGTTAGGGTTAGCGTTAGGGATAGGGTTAGGGTTAGGGTTCTCTTAGTGTTAGGGTTAGGGTTAGGGTTAGGTTTAGGTTTAGGGTTAGGGTTAGGGTTAGGGTTACGGTTAGGGTTAGGGTTAGGGTTAGGGTTAGGGTTAGGGTTAGGGTTAGGGTTAGGGTTAGGGTTAGGGTTAGGGTTAGGGTTAGGGTTAGTGTTCTCTTACGTTTAGGGTTAAGGTCAGAGTTAGGGTTTGGGTTAGGGTTAGGGTTAGGGTTAGGGTTAGGGTTAGGGTTAGGGTTAGGGTTAGGGTTAGGGTTAGGGTTAGGGTTAGGGTTAGGGTTAGTGTTAGGATTAGGGTTAGAGTTCTCTTTTGGTTAGGGTTACGGTTCTCTTAGGGTTAGGGTTAGGGTTAGGTATAGGGTTAGAGTTAGGGTTAGGGTTAGTGTTAAGGTTACGATTAGGGTTAGGTTTATGGTTAAGGTTATGGTTATGGTTAGGGTTAGGGTTAGGGTTAGGGTTACGTTTAGGGTTAGGGTTAGGGTTAGGGTTAGGGTTAGGGGTAGGGTTAGGTTAGTGTTAGTGTTAGGGTTAGGGTTAGGTTTAGTGTTCTCTTACTGCTAGGGTTAGGGTTAGGGTTAGGGTTAGGGTTAGGGTTAGGGTTAGGGTTAGGGTTAGTGTTAGGTTTAGTGTTCTCTTACGGTTAGGGTTAGAGTTAGAGTTAGGGTTAGAGTTAGTGTTAGGGTTAGGGTTAGGGTTAGGATTTTGGTTATGGTTAGGTTTATGGTTAAGGTTAGGGTTAGGGTTAGGGTTAGGGTTAGGGTTAGGGTTAGGGTTAGGGTTAGGGTTAGGGTTAGGGTTAGGGTTAGTGTTCTCTTACGGTTAGGGTTAGAGTTAGAGTTAGAGTTAGAGTTAGAGTTAGGGTTAAGGTTAGGGTTAGGGTTAGGGTTAGGATTTTGGTTATGGTTAGTTTTATGGTTAAGGTTAGGGTTAGGGTTATGGTTAGGGTTAGGGTTAGGGTTAGGGTTAGGGTTAGGGTTAGGGTTAGTGTTAGGGTTAGGGTTAGGGTTAGGTTTATGGTTATGGTTAGGGTTATGTTTAGGGTTAGGGTTAATTTAGGGTTAGGGTTTCGTTTCTCAGGATTAGGGTTAGGGTTAGGGTTAGGGTTAGGATTAGGGTTAGGGTTACGGTTAGGGTTCGGGTTAGGGTTAGGGTTAGGGTTAGTGTTCTCTTAGGGTTAGGGTTAGGGTTAGGGTTACGGTTAGAGTTAGGGATAGGGTTAGTTTAGGGTTAGGGTTAGGGTTAGGGTTAGGGTTAGGGTTAGGGTTCTCTTATGGTTAGGGTTAGGGTAAGGGTTAGGGTTAGGGTTAGGGTTAGGGTTAGGGTTAGGGTTAGTGTTCTCTTAGGTTTAGGGTTAGGGTTAGGGTTAGGGTTAGGGTTAGGGTTAGGGTTAGGGTTAGGGTTAGGTTTATGGTTAGGGTTAGGGTTAGGGTTAGGGTTAGGCTTAGGGTTTGTGTTCTCCTAGGGTTTGGGTTAGGGTTAGGGTTAGAGTTAGTGTTAGAATTAGGGTTAGGGTTCTCTTTTAGTGTTAGGGTTAGGGTTAGGTTTAGGTATAGGGTTAGGATTAGGGTTAGTGTTAGTGTTCCCTTTTAGTGTTAGGGTTATGATTAGGGTTAGGGTTAGGGTTAGGGTTAGTGTTCTCTTAGGGATAGGGTTAGGGTAAGGGTTAGGGTTAGGGTAAGGGTTAGGGTTATGGTTAGGGATAGGATTAGGGTTAGGGTTAGGGTTAGGGTTAGGGTTAGGGTTAGGGTTAGGGCTAGGGTTAGGGTTAGGGTTAGGGTTAGTGTTCTCTTAGGGTTAGGGTTAGGGTTAGGGTTAAGGTTACGGTTAGGGTTAGGGTTAGGGTTAGGGTTAGGGTTAGGGTTAGGGTTAGGGTTAGGGTTAGTGTTCTCTTACAGTTAGGGTTAGAGTTAGAGTTAGGGTTAGAGTTAGGGTTAGGGTTAGGGTTAGGGTTAGGATTTTGGTTATGGTTAGGTTTATGGTTAAGGTTAGGGTTAGGGTTAGGTTTAGGGTTAGGGTTAGGGTTAGGGTTAGGGTTAGTGTTAGGGTTAGGGTTAGGTTTATGGTTATGGTTAGGGTTAGGTTTAGGGTTAGGGTTAATTTTAGGGTTAGGGTTTCGCTTCTCAGGATTAGGGTTAGGGTTAGGGTTAGGGTTAGGATTAGGGTTAGGGTTAGGGTTAGGGTTCGGGTTAGGGTTAGGGTTAGGGTTAGGGTTCCCTTAGGGTTAGGGTTAGTGTTCTCTTAGTGTTAGGGTTAGGGTTAGGGTTAGTGTTCTCTTA
>NW_028136884.1:0-86371 GCF_965140915.1 Aythya marila | reverse complement strand
GATAACCCCCAAAAAACAGAAGAAAACCCCAAATACCAAGAATCCACCCCCAAAGTCCCCCCAAACCTACCTGATGTTCTCCAAAACCCGCAACTTACCCTTTTCCACCATGATGACCACGGAAATCCAAACGAAACCCAACGGAGAACTCAAAAACACGTCAAAACCAACCCAAAACACAAACGGGATCACCCAAAAACTGGAAGAAAATCCCCCAAAACCATAGATCCACCCCAAAACCACCCTAAACCTACCTGATCTTCTCCAAAACCCACAATTGACACTTTTCCACCACGATGACCACGGAAAACCCAACGAAACCCAACGGAGACCCCAAAAAACGACAAAAACACCCCAAACAAAAACGGGATCATCCCCAAAACTGGAAGAAAACCCCCAAAAAGCACGGATCCAACCCCCAAACCACCCTAAACTCACCTGATCTTCTGCAAAACCCACCATCCACTCCCATTTAACTTAACGACCAACGAGAACCCAACGAAACCCAACGGAGACCCCAAAACACGTCAAAAACACCCCAAACAAGAACCGGATCACACCCAAAAACGAAAGAAAACCCCCAAAACCATAGATCCACCCCAAAACCACCCTAAACCTACCTGATGTTCTCCAAAACCCACAATTTACACTTTTCCATCATGATGACCATGGAAAACCAAACGAAACCCAACAGAGACCCCAAAACACGTAAAAAACACCCCAAACAAAAACGGGATCACTCCCAAAACTGGAAGAAAATCCCCAAAAAGCACGGATCTAAACCCCAAAACCACTCTAAACTCACCTGATCTTCTCCAAAACCCACAATCCACACCCATTTAAATTAACGACCAACGAGAAGCCAAAGAAACCCAACGGAGACCCCAAAACACGTCTAAAACACCCCAAAAAAGAACGGGATCTGAAGAAAAAACACCAAAAACTATGAATTGCCCCCCAAAACTACACTAAACTCACCTGATCTTCTCCAAAACCCACAATCCACTCCCATTTACCTTAATGTCAAACGAGAACCCAATGAAACCCAACAAAGACCCCAAAACACGTCAAAAACACCCCAAAAATAAAGGGATCACCCGAAAAAAGAGAAGAAAACCCCAAATACCAAGAATCGACCCCCAAAGTCCCCCCAAACCTACCTGATGTTCTCCAAAACCCGCAACTTACCCTTTTCCACCATGATAACCACGGAAAACCAAACGAAACCCAACGGAGTCCACAAAACAAGTCTAAAACAACCCAAAAAAGAACGGGATCAGAAGAAAAAACACCAAAAACTATGAATTGCCCCCCAAAACTACACTAAACTCACCTGATCTTCTCCAAAACCCACAATCCACACCCATTTAAATTAACGACCAACGAGAAGCCAACGAAACCCAACGGAGACCCCAAAACACGTCAAAAACACCCCAAACAAGAACGGGATCACCGCCAAAACTGGAAGAAAACCCCTCAAAACTATAGATCCACCCCAAAACCACCCTAAAACTACCTGATGTTCTCCAAAACCCACAATTGACACTTTTCCACCATGATGACCACGGAACACCCAACGAAACCCAACGGAGACCCCAAAACACGTCAAAAACACCCCAGAAAGGAACAGGATCACCCCCAAAAACGAAAGAAAACCCCCAAAACCATAGATCCACCCCAAAACCACCCTAAACCTACCTGATGTTCTCCAAAACCTACAATTTACCCTTTTCCACCACGATGAACAAGGAAAACACTACAAAACACAATGGAGACCTCAAAACACGACAAAAACACCCCAAACAAGAACGGGATCAGCCCCAAAACTAGAAGAAAATCTCCAAAAAGCACGGATCCAACCCCGAAACCACTCTAAACTCACCTGATCTTCTCCAAAACCCACAATCCACACCCATTTAAATTAACGACCAACGAGAAGCCAACGAAACCCAACGGAGACCCCAAAACACGTCAAAAACACCGCAAACAAGAACGGGATCACCGCCAAATACTGGAAGAAAACCCCTCAAAACTATAGATCCACCCCAAAACCACCCTAAACCTACCTGATGTTCTCCAAAACCCACAATTTACCATTTTCCACCACGATGAACAAGGAAAACCCAACGAAACCCAACGGAGATCCAAAAACACGTCAAAAACACCCCAAACAAGAACGGGATCAGCCCAAAAACTAGAAGAAAATCTCCAAAAAGCACGGATCCAACCCCGAAACCACTCTAAACTCACCTGATCTGCTCCAAAACCCACAATCAACACCCATTTAAATTAACGACCAACGAGAAGCCAACGAAACCCAACGGAGACCCCAAAACACGTCAAAAACACCGCAAACAAGAACGGGATCACCCCCAAAACTGGAAGAAAACCCCTCATAACTATAGATCCACCCCAAAACCACCCTAAACCTACCTGATCTTCTCCAAAACCCACAATTTACACTTTTCCACCACGATGAACAAGGAAAACCCAACAAAACCCAACGGAGATCCCAAAATATGTCAAAAACACCCCAAACAAAAACGGGATCACCCCCAAAACTAGAAGAAAATCTCCAAAAACCACGGATCCAACCCTGAAACCACTCTAAACTCACCAGATCTTCTCCAAAACCCACCATCCACTCCCATTTAACTTAACGACCAACGAGAACCCAACGAAACCCAACGGAGACCCCAAAACACGTCAAAAACAACGCAAACAAGACCAGGATCATCCCAAAAAAACAGAATAAAGGCCCAAATTCCATAGATCCACCCCAAAACCACCCTAAAGCAACCTGATCTTCTCCAAAACCCACAATTGACACTTTTCCAACATAATGACCAAGGAAAACCCAACGAAACACAACAGAGACCCCAAAACACGTCAAAAACACTCCAGAAAGGAACAGGATCACCCCCCAAAACGAAAGAAAACCCCCAAAACCATAGATCCACCGCAAAACCACCCTAAACCTACCTAATCTACTCCAAAACCCACAATTTACCATTTTCCACCACAGTGAACAAGGAAAACCCAACGAAACCCAACGGAGACCCCAAAACACGTCTAAAACACCCCAAAAAAGAACGGGATCAGAAGAAAAAAACATGAAAAACTATGAATTTCCCCCCCAAACCGCCGTAAACTAACCTGATCTTCTCCAAAACCCACAATCCACTCCCATTTACCTTGACGACCAACGAGAACCTAACGAAACACAACAGAGACCGCAAAACACGCCAAAAACACCCAAAAAAAGAACAGAATTAACCCAAAAAATAGAACAAAATGCCAAATACCACATATCCTCCCGAAAAGCACCCTAAACCTACCTGATGTTCTCCAAAACCCACAACTTACTCTTTTCCACTAGGATCACCACGGAAAACCAAACGAAACCCAACGGAGACCACAAAACACGTCAAAAACACACAAACAAGAACGGGATCAACAACAAAACTGGAAGAAAATCCCCCAAAACCATAGATCCACCCCAAAACCACCCTAAACCTACCTGATCTTCTCCAAAACCCACAATTTACACTTTTCCAACATGATGACCATGGAAAACCCAACGAAACCCAACGGAGACCCCAAAAAACAACAAAAACACCCCAAACAAGAACGGGATCACCCCCAAAACTGGAAGAAAATCCCCAAAAAGCACGGATCCAACCCCCAAACCACCCTAAACTCACCTGATCTTCTGCAAAACCCACCATCCACTCCCATTTAACTTAACGACCAACGAGAACCCAACGAAACCCAACGGAGACCGCAAAACACGTCAAAAACAACGCAAACAAGAACCGGATCACACCCAAAAACGAAAGACCACCCCCTAAACCATAGATCCACCCCAAAACCACCCTAAACCTACCTGATGTTCTCCAAAACCCACAATTGACACTTTTCCAACATGATGACCAAGGAAAACCCAACGAAACACAACAGAGACCCCAAAACACGTCAAAAACACCCCAGAAAGGAACAGGATCACCCCCAAAAACGAAAGAAAACCCCCAAAACCATAGATCCACCCCAAAACCACCCTAAACCTACCTGATCTTCTCCAAAACCCACAATTTACCCTTTTCCACCATGATGACCACGGAAAACCCAACGAAACCCAACGGAGACCCCAAAAAACGACAAAAACACCCCAAACAAGAACGGGATCACCCCCAAAACTGGAAGAAAATCCCCAAAAAGCACGGATCCAACCCCCAAACCACCCTAAACTCACCTGATCTTCTGCAAAACCCACCATCCACTCCCATTTAACTTAACGACAAACGAGAACCCAACGAAACCCAACAGAGACCCCAAAACACATCAAAAACACCCCAAACAAGAACCGGATCACACCCAAAAACGAAAGAAACCCCCCTAAACCATAGATCCACCCCAAAACCACGCTAAACCTACCTGATGTTCTCCAAAACCCACAACTGACACTTTTCCAACATGATGACCAAGGAAAACCCAACGAAACAAAACGGAGACCCCAAAACACGTCAAAAACACCCCAGAAAGGAACAGGATCACCCCCAAAAACGAAAGAAAACCCCCAAAACCATAGATCCACCCCAAAACCACCCTAAACCTACCTGATCTTCTCCAAAACCCACAATTTAGCTTTTCCACCACGATGAACAAGGAAAACCCAACAAAACCCAACGGAGATCCCAAAACACGTCAAAAACACCCCAAACAAAAACGGGATCACCCCCAAAACTAGAAGAAAATCTCCAAAAAGAACGGATCCAACCCCGAAACCACTCTAAACTCACCTGATCTTCTCCAAAACCCACAATCCACACCCATTTAAATTAACAACCAACGAGAACCCAACGAAACCCAAAGGAGACCCCAAAACACGTCAAAAACACCCCAAACAAGAACGGGATCACCCCCAAAACTGGAAGAAAACCCCTCAAAACTATAGATCCACCTCAAAACCACCCTAAACCTACCTGATCTTCTCCAAAACCCACAATTTACCCTTTTCCACCATGATGACCACGGAAAACCCAACGAAACCCAACGGAGACCCCAAAACACGTCTAAAACACCCCAAAAAAGAACGGGATCAGAAGAAAAAAACATGAAAAACTATGAATTTCCCCCCCAAACCGCCGTAAACTAACCTGATCTTCTCCAAAACCCACAATCCACTCCCATTTACCTTGACGACCAACGAGAACCTAACGAAACACAACAGAGACCGCAAAACACGCCAAAAACACCCAAAAAAGAACAGAATTAACCCAAAAAATAGAACAAAATGCCAAATACCACATATCCTCCCGAAAAGCACCCTAAACCTACCTGATGTTCTCCAAAACCCACAACTTACTCTTTTCCACTAGGATCACCACGGAAAACCAAACGAAACCCAACGGAGACCACAAAACACGTCAAAAACACCCAAACAAGAACGGGATCAACAACAAAACTGGAAGAAAATCCCCCAAAACCATAGATCCACCCCAAAACCACCCTAAACCTACCTGATCTTCTCCAAAACCCACAATTTACACTTTTCCAACATGATGACCATGGAAAACCCAACGAAACCCAACGGAGACCCCAAAAAACAACAAAAACACCCCAAACAAGAACGGGATCACCCCCAAAACTGGAAGAAAATCCCCAAAAAGCACGGATCCAACCCCCAAACCACCCTAAACTCACCTGATCTTCTGCAAAACCCACCATCCACTCCCATTTAACTTAACGACCAACGAGAACCCAACGAAACCCAACGGAGACCGCAAAACACATCAAAAACAACGCAAACAAGAACCGGATCACACCCAAAAACGAAAGACCACCCCCTAAACCATAGATCCACCCCAAAACCACCCTAAACCTACCTGATCTTCTCCAAAACCCACAATTGACACTTTTCCAACATGATGACCAAGGAAAACCCAACGAAACAAAACAGAGACCCCAAAACACGTCAAAAACACCCCAGAAAGGAACAGGATCACCCCCAAAAACGAAAGAAAACCCCCAAAACCATAGATCCACCCCAAAACCACCCTAAACCTACCTGATCTTCTCCAAAACCCACAATTGACACTTTTCCACCATGATGACCACGGAAAACCCAACGAAACCCAACGGAGACCCCAAAAAACAACAAAAACACCCCAAACAAGAACGGGATCACCCCCAAAACTGGAAGAAAATCCCCAAAAAGCACGGATCCAACCCCCAAACCACCCTAAACTCACCTGATCTTCTGCAAAACCCACCATCCACTCCCATTTAACTTAACGACCAACGAGAACCCAACGAAACCCAACAGAGACCCCAAAACACATCAAAAACACCCCAAACAAGAACCGGATCACACCCAAAAACGAAAGAAACCCCCCTAAACCATAGATCCACCCCAAAACCACGCTAAACCTACCTGATCTTCTCCAAAACCCACAACTGACACTTTTCCAACATGATGACCAAGGAAAACCCAACGAAACACAACAGACACCCCAAAACACGTCTACAAAACCCCCAAAAAAATGGGATCAGAAGATAAAACACCAAAAACTATGAATTTCCCCCCAAAACCACACTAAACTCACATGATCTTCTCCAAAACCCACAATCCGCTCCCATTTACCTTAACGTCAAACAAGAAGCAAATGAAACCAACAAAGACCGCAAAACACGTCAAAAACACACCAAAAAAGAAAGGGATAACCCCCAAAAAAACAGAAGAAAAACCCAAATACCAAGAATCCACCCCCAAAGTCCCCCCAAACCTACCTGATGTTCTCCAAAACCCGCAACTTACCCTTTTCCACCATGATGACCACGGAAATCCAAACGAAACCCAACGGAGAACTCAAAACACGTCAAAACCAACCCAAAACACAAACGGGATCACCCAAAAACTGGAAGAAAATCCCCCAAAACCATAGATCCACCCCAAAACCACCCTAAACCTACCTGATCTTCTCCAAAACCCACAATTGACACTTTTCCACCACGATGACCACGGAAAACCCAACGAAACCCAACGGAGACCCCAAAAAACGACAAAAACACCCCAAACAAAAACGGGATCATCCCCAAAACTGGAAGAAAACCCCCAAAAAGCACGGATCCAACACCCAAACCACCCTAAACTCACCTGATCTTCTGCAAAACCCACCATCCACTCCCATTTAACTTAACGACCAACGAGAACCCAACGAAACCCAACGGAGACCCCAAAACACGTCAAAAACACTCCAAACAAGAACCGGATCACACCCAAAAACGAAAGAAAACCCCCAAAACCATAGATCCACCCCAAAACCACCCTAAACCTACCTGATCTTCTCCAAAACCCACAATTGACACTTTTCCACCACGATGACCACGGAAAACCCAACGAAACCCAACGGAGACCCCAAAAAACGACAAAAACACCCCAAACAAAAACGGGATCATCCCCAAAACCGGAAGAAAACCCCCAAAAAGCACGGATCCAACACCCAAACCACCCTAAACTCACCTGATCTTCTCCAAAACCCACCATCCACTCCCATTTAACTTAACGACCAACGAGAACCCAACGAAACCCAACGGAGACACCAAAACACGTCAAAAACACCCCAAACAAGAACCGGATCACACCCAAAAACGAAAGAAAACCCCCAAAACCATAGATCCACCACAAAACCACCCTAAACCTACCTGATCTTCTCCAAAACCCACAATTTACACTTTTCCATCATGATGACCATGGAAAACCAAACGAAACCCAACAGAGACCCCAAAACACGTAAAAAACACCCCAAACAAAAACGGGATCACCCCCAAAACTGGAAGAAAATCCCCAAAAAGCACGGATCTAAACCCCAAAACCACTCTAAACTCACCTGATCTTCTCCAAAACCCACAATCCACACCCATTTAAATTAACGACCAACGAGAAGCCAAAGAAACCCAACGGAGACCCCAAAACACGTCTAAAACACCCCAAAAAAGAACGGGATCTGAAGAAAAAACACCAAAAACTATGAATTGCCCCCCAAAACCACACTAAACTCACATAATCTTCTCCAAAACCCACCATCCACTCCCATTTAACTTAACGACCAACGAGAACCCAACGAAACCCAACGGAGACCCCAAAACACGTCAAAAACAACGCAAACAAGACAAGGATCATCCCAAAAAAACAGAATAAAGGCCCAAATTCCATAGATCCACCCCAAAACCACCCTAAAGCAACCTGATCTTCTCCAAAACCCACAATTGACACTTTTCCAACATGATGACCAAGGAAAACCCAACGAAACACAACAGAGACCCCAAAACACGTCAAAAACACTCCAGAAAGGAACAGGATCACCCCCCAAAACGAAAGAAAACCCCCAAAACCATAGATCCACCGCAAAACCACCCTAAACCTACCTAATCTACTCCAAAACCCACAATTTACCATTTTCCACCACAGTGAACAAGGAAAACCCAACGAAACCCAACGGAGACCCCAAAACACGTCCAAAACACCCCAAAAAAGAACGGGATCAGAAGAAAAAAACACGAAAAACTATGAATTTCCCCCCCAAACCGCCGTAAACTAACCTGATCTTCTCCAAAACCCACAATCCACTCCCATTTACCTTGACGACCAACGAGAACCTAACGAAACACAACAGAGACCGCAAAACACGCCAAAAACACCCAAAAAAGAACAGAATTAACCCAAAAAATAGAACAAAATGCCAAATACCACATATCCTCCCGAAAAGCACCCTAAACCTACCTGATGTTCTCCAAAACCCACAACTTACTCTTTTCCACTAGGATCACCACGGAAAACCAAACGAAACCCAACGGAGACCACAAAACACGTCAAAAACACCCAAACAAGAACGGGATCAACAACAAAACTGGAAGAAAATCCCCCAAAACCATAGATCCACCCCAAAACCACCCTAAACCTACCTGATCTTCTCCAAAACCCACAATTTACACTTTTCCAACATGATGACCATGGAAAACCCAACGAAACCCAACGGAGACCCCAAAAAACAACAAAAACACCCCAAACAAGAACGGGATCACCCCCAAAACTGGAAGAAAATCCCCAAAAAGCACGGATCCAACCCCCAAACCACCCTAAACTCACCTGATCTTCTGCAAAACCCACCATCCACTCCCATTTAACTTAACGACCAACGAGAACCCAACGAAACCCAACGGAGACACCAAAACACGTCAAAAACAACGCAAACAAGAACCGGATCACACCCAAAAACGAAAGACCACCCCCTAAACCATAGATCCACCCCAAAACCACCCTAAACCTACCTGATGTTCTCCAAAACCCACAATTTAGCTTTTCCACCACGATGAACAAGGAAAACCCAACAAAACCCAACGGAGATCCCAAAACACGTCAAAAACACCCCAAACAAAAACGGCATCACCCCCAAAACTAGAAGAAAATCTCCAAAAAGAACGGATCCAACCCCGAAACCACTCTAAACTCACCTGATCTTCTCCAAAACCCACAATCCACACCCATTTAAATTAACAACCAACGAGAACCCAACGAAACCCAAAGGAGACCCCAAAACACGTCAAAAACACCCCAAACAAGAACGGGATCACCCCCAAAACTGGAAGAAAACCCCTCAAAACTATAGATCCACCTCAAAACCACCCTAAACCTACCTGATGTTCTCCAAAACCCACAATTGACACTTTTCCACCATGATGACCAAGGAAAACCCAACGAAACACAACAGACACCCCAAAACACGTCTACAAAACCCCCAAAAAAATGGGATCAGAAGATAAAACACCAAAAACTATGAATTTCCCCCCAAAACCACACTAAACTCACATGATCTTCTCCAAAACCCACAATCCGCTCCCATTTACCTTAACGTCAAACAAGAAGCAAATGAAACCAACAAAGACCGCAAAACACGTCAAAAACACACCAAAAAAGAAAGGGATAACCCCCAAAAAACAGAAGAAAAACCCAAATACCAAGAATCCACCCCCAAAGTCCCCCCAAACCTACCTGATGTTCTCCAAAACCCGCAACTTACCCTTTTCCACCATGATGACCACGGAAATCCAAACGAAACCCAACGGAGAACTCAAAACACGTCAAAACCAACCCAAAACACAAACGGGATCACCCAAAAACTGGAAGAAAATCCCCCAAAACCATAGATCCACCCCAAAACCACCCTAAACCTACCTGATCTTCTCCAAAACCCACAATTGACACTTTTCCACCACGATGACCACGGAAAACCCAACGAAACCCAACGGAGACCCCAAAAAACGACAAAAACACCCCAAACAAAAACGGGATCATCCCCAAAACTGGAAGAAAACCCCCAAAAAGCACGGATCCAACACCCAAACCACCCTAAACTCACCTGATCTTCTCCAAAACCCACCATCCACTCCCATTTAACTTAACGACCAACGAGAACCCAACGAAACCCAACGGAGACCCCAAAACACGTCAAAAACACACCAAACAAGAACGGGATCTGAAGAAAAAACACCAAAAACTATGAATTGCCCCCCAAAACCACACTAAACTCACATAATCTTCTCCAAAACCCACCATCCACTCCCATTTAACTTAACGACCAACGAGAACCCAACGAAACCCAACGCAGACCCCAAAACACGTCAAAAACAACGCAAACAAGACAAGGATCATCCCAAAAAAACAGAATAAAGGCCCAAATTCCATAGATCCACCCCAAAACCACCCTAAAGCAACCTGATCTTCTCCAAAACCCACAATTGACACTTTTCCAACATGATGACCAAGGAAAACCCAACGAAACACAACAGAGACCCCAAAACACGTCAAAAACACTCCAGAAAGGAACAGGATCACCCCCCAAAACGAAAGAAAACCCCCAAAACCATAGATCCACCGCAAAACCACCCTAAACCTACCTAATCTACTCCAAAACCCACAATTTACCATTTTCCACCACAGTGAACAAGGAAAACCCAACGAAACCCAACGGAGACCCCAAAACACGTCCAAAACACCCCAAAAAAGAACGGGATCAGAAGAAAAAAACACGAAAAACTATGAATTTCCCCCCCAAACCGCCGTAAACTAACCTGATCTTCTCCAAAACCCACAATCCACTCCCATTTACCTTGACGACCAACGAGAACCTAACGAAACACAACAGAAACCGCAAAACACGCCAAAAACACCCAAAAAAGAACAGAATTAACCCAAAAAATAGAACAAAATGCCAAATACCACATATCCTCCCGAAAAGCACCCTAAACCTACCTGATGTTCTCCAAAACCCACAACTTACTCTTTTCCACTAGGATCACCACGGAAAACCAAACGAAACCCAACGGAGACCACAAAACACGTCAAAAACACCCAAACAAGAACGGGATCAACAACAAAACTGGAAGAAAATCCCCCAAAACCATAGATCCACCCCAAAACCACCCTAAACCTACCTGATCTTCTCCAAAACCCACAATTTACACTTTTCCAACATGATGACCATGGAAAACCCAACGAAACCCAACGGAGACCCCAAAAAAACAACAAAAACACCCCAAACAAGAACGGGATCACCCCCAAAACTGGAAGAAAATCCCCAAAAAGCACGGATCCAACCCCCAAACCACCCTAAACTCACCTGATCTTCTGCAAAACCCACCATCCACTCCCATTTAACTTAACGACCAACGAGAACCCAACGAAACCCAACGGAGACCGCAAAACACGTCAAAAACACCCCAAACAAGAACCGGATCACACCCAAAAACGAAAGACCACCCCCTAAACCATAGATCCACCCCAAAACCACCCTAAACCTACCTGATCTTCTCCAAAACCCACAATTGACACTTTTCCAACATGATGACCAAGGAAAACCCAACGAAACAAAATGGAGACCCCAAAACACGTCAAAAACACCCCAGAAAGGAACAGGATCACCCCCAAAAACGAAAGAAAACCCCCAAAACCATAGATCCACCCCAAAACCACCCTAAACCTACCTGATCTTCTCCAAAACCCACAATTTAGCTTTTCCACCACGATGACCAAGGAAAACCCAACAAAACCCAACGGAGATCCCAAAACACGTCAAAAACACCCCAAACAAAAACGGGATCACCCCCAAAACTAGAAGAAAATCTCCAAAAAGAACGGATCCAACCCCGAAACCACTCTAAACTCACCTGATCTTCTCCAAAACCCACAATCCACACCCATTTAAATTAACAACCAACGAGAACCCAACGAAACCCAAAGGAGACCCCAAAACACGTCAAAAACACCCCAAACAAGAACGGGATCACCCCCAAAACTGGAAGAAAACCCCTCAAAACTATAGATCCACCTCAAAACCACCCTAAACCTACCTGATGTTCTCCAAAACCCACAATTGACACTTTTCCACCATGATGACCAAGGAAAACCCAACGAAACACAACAGACACCCCAAAACACGTCTACAAAACCCCCAAAAAAATGGGATCAGAAGATAAAACACCAAAAACTATGAATTTCCCCCAAAACCACACTAAACTCACATGATCTTCTCCAAAACCCACAATCCGCTCCCATTTACCTTAACGTCAAACAAGAAGCAAATGAAACCAACAAAGACCGCAAAACACGTCAAAAACACACCAAAAAAGAAAGGGATAACCCCCAAAAAACAGAAGAAAAACCCAAATACCAAGAATCCACCCCCAAAGTCCCCCCAAACCTACCTGATGTTCTCCAAAACCCGCAACTTACCCTTTTCCACCATGATGACCACGGAAATCCAAACGAAACCCAACGGAGAACTCAAAACACGTCAAAACCAACCCAAAACACAAACGGGATCACCCAAAAACTGGAAGAAAATCCCCCAAAACCATAGATCCACCCCAAAACCACCCTAAACCTACCTGATCTTCTCCAAAACCCACAATTGACACTTTTCCACCACGATGACCACGGAAAACCCAACGAAACCCAACGGAGACCCCAAAAAACGACAAAAACACCCCAAACAAAAACGGGATCATCCCCAAAACTGGAAGAAAACCCCCAAAAAGCACGGATCCAACACCCAAACCACCCTAAACTCACCTGATCTTCTCCAAAACCCACCATCCACTCCCATTTAACTTAACGACCAACGAGAACCCAACGAAACCCAACGGAGACCCCAAAACACGTCAAAAACACACCAAACAAGAACGGGATCTGAAGAAAAAACACCAAAAACTATGAATTGCCCCCCAAAACCACACTAAACTCACATAATCTTCTCCAAAACCCACCATCCACTCCCATTTAACTTAACGACCAACGAGAACCCAACGAAACCCAACGCAGACCCCAAAACACGTCAAAAACAACGCAAACAAGACAAGGATCATCCCAAAAAAACAGAATAAAGGCCCAAATTCCATAGATCCACCCCAAAACCACCCTAAAGCAACCTGATCTTCTCCAAAACCCACAATTGACACTTTTCCAACATGATGACCAAGGAAAACCCAACGAAACACAACAGAGACCCCAAAACACGTCAAAAACACTCCAGAAAGGAACAGGATCACCCCCCAAAACGAAAGAAAACCCCCAAAACCATAGATCCACCGCAAAACCACCCTAAACCTACCTAATCTACTCCAAAACCCACAATTTACCATTTTCCACCACAGTGAACAAGGAAAACCCAACGAAACCCAACGGAGACCCCAAAACACGTCCAAAACACCCCAAAAAAGAACGGGATCAGAAGAAAAAAACACGAAAAACTATGAATTTCCCCCCAAACCGCCGTAAATTAACCTGATCTTCTCCAAAACCCACAATCCACTCCCATTTACCTTGACGACCAACGAGAACCTAACGAAACACAACAGAAACCGCAAAACACGCCAAAAACACCCAAAAAAGAACAGAATTAACCCAAAAAATAGAACAAAATGCCAAATACCACATATCCTCCCGAAAAGCACCCTAAACCTACCTGATGTTCTCCAAAACCCACAACTTACTCTTTTCCACTAGGATCACCACGGAAAACCAAACGAAACCCAACGGAGACCACAAAACACGTCAAAAACACCCAAACAAGAACGGGATCAACAACAAAACTGGAAGAAAATCCCCCAAAACCATAGATCCACCCCAAAACCACCCTAAACCTACCTGATCTTCTCCAAAACCCACAATTTACACTTTTCCAACATGATGACCATGGAAAACCCAACGAAACCCAACGGAGACCCCAAAAAAACAACAAAAACACCCCAAACAAGAACGGGATCACCCCCAAAACTGGAAGAAAATCCCCAAAAAGCACGGATCCAACCCCCAAACCACCCTAAACTCACCTGATCTTCTGCAAAACCCACCATCCACTCCCATTTAACTTAACGACCAACGAGAACCCAACGAAACCCAACGGAGACCGCAAAACACGTCAAAAACAACGCAAACAAGAACCGGATCACACCCAAAAACGAAAGACCACCCCCTAAACCATAGATCCACCCCAAAACCACCCTAAACCTACCTGATCTTCTCCAAAACCCACAATTGACACTTTTCCAACATGATGACCAAGGAAAACCCAACGAAACAAAATGGAGACCCCAAAACACGTCAAAAACACCCCAGAAAGGAACAGGATCACCCCCAAAAACGAAAGAAAACCCCCAAAACCATAGATCCACCCCAAAACCACCCTAAACCTACCTGATCTTCTCCAAAACCCACAATTTAGCTTTTCCACCACGATGACCAAGGAAAACCCAACAAAACCCAACGGAGATCCCAAAACACGTCAAAAACACCCCAAACAAAAACGGGATCACCCCCAAAACTAGAAGAAAATCTCCAAAAAGAACGGATCCAACCCCGAAACCACTCTAAACTCACCTGATCTTCTCCAAAACCCACAATCCACACCCATTTAAATTAACAACCAACGAGAACCCAACGAAACCCAAAGGAGACCCCAAAACACGTCAAAAACACCCCAAACAAGAACGGGATCACCCCCAAAACTGGAAGAAAACCCCTCAAAACTATAGATCCACCTCAAAACCACCCTAAACCTACCTGATGTTCTCCAAAACCCACAATTGACACTTTTCCACCATGATGACCAAGGAAAACCCAACGAAACACAACAGACACCCCAAAACACGTCTACAAAACCCCCAAAAAAATGGGATCAGAAGATAAAACACCAAAAACTATGAATTTCCCCCCAAAACCACACTAAACTCACATGATCTTCTCCAAAACCCACAATCCGCTCCCATTTACCTTAACGTCAAACAAGAAGCAAATGAAACCAACAAAGACCGCAAAACACGTCAAAAACACACCAAAAAAGAAAGGGATAACCCCCAAAAAACAGAAGAAAAACCCAAATACCAAGAATCCACCCCCAAAGTCCCCCCAAACCTACCTGATGTTCTCCAAAACCCGCAACTTACCCTTTTCCACCATGATGACCACGGAAATCCAAACGAAACCCAACGGAGAACTCAAAACACGTCAAAACCAACCCAAACACAAACGGGATCACCCAAAAACTGGAAGAAAATCCCCCAAAACCATAGATCCACCCCAAAACCACCCTAAACCTACCTGATCTTCTCCAAAACCCACAATTGACACTTTTCCACCACGATGACCACGGAAAACCCAACGAAACCCAACGGAGACCCCAAAAAACGACAAAAACACCCCAAACAAAAACGGGATCATCCCCAAAACTGGAAGAAAACCCCCAAAAAGCACGGATCCAACACCCAAACCACCCTAAACTCACCTGATCTTCTCCAAAACCCACCATCCACTCCCATTTAACTTAACGACCAACGAGAACCCAACGAAACCCAACGGAGACACCAAAACACGTCAAAAACACCCCAAACAAGAACCGGATCACACCCAAAAACGAAAGAAAACCCCCAAAACCATAGATCCACCACAAAACCACCCTAAACCTACCTGATGTTCTCCAAAACCCACAATTGACACTTTTCCATCATGATGACCATGGAAAACCAAACGAAACCCAACAGAGACCCCAAAACACGTAAAAAACACCCCAAACAAAAACGGGATCACCCCCAAAACTGGAAGAAAATCCCCAAAAAGCACGGATCTAAACCCCAAAACCACTCTAAACTCACCTGATCTTCTCCAAAACCACAATCCACACCCATTTAAATTAACGACCAACGAGAAGCCAAAGAAACCCAACGGAGACCCCAAAACACGTCTAAAACACCCCAAAAAAGAACGGGATCTGAAGAAAAAACACCAAAAACTATGAATTGCCCCCCAAAACCACACTAAACTCACATGATCTTCTCCAAAACCCACCATCCACTCCCATTTAACTTAACGACCAACGAGAACCCAACGAAACCCAACGGAGACCCCAAAACACGTCAAAAACAACGCAAACAAGACCAGGATCATCCCAAAAAAACAGAATAAAGGCCCAAATTCCATAGATCCACCCCAAAACCACCCTAAAGCAACCTGATCTTCTCCAAAACCCACAATTGACACTTTTCCAACATGATGACCAAGGAAAACCCAACGAAACACAACAGAGACCCCAAAACACGTCAAAAACACTCCAGAAAGGAACAGGATCACCCCCCAAAACGAAAGAAAACCCCTAAAACCATAGATCCACCGCAAAACCACCCTAAACCTACCTAATCTACTCCAAAACCCACAATTGATACTTTTCCAACATGATGACCATGGAAAACCCAACGAAACACAACAGAGACCCCAAAACAAGTCAAAAACACCCCAAACAAGAACGGGATCACCCCCAAAACTAGAAGAAAATCTCCAAAAAGCACGGATCCAACCCCGAAACCACTCTAAACTCACCTGATCTTCTCCAAAACCCACAATCCACACCCATTTAAATTAACGACCAACGAGAAGCCAACAAAACCCAACGGAGACCCCAAACACGTCAAAAACACCGCAAACAAGAACGGGATCACCCCCAAAACTGGAAGAAAACCCCTCAAAACTATAGATCCACCTCAAAACCACCCTAAACCTACCTAATCTACTCCAAAACCCACAATTTACCATTTTCCACCACAATGAACAAGGAAAACCCAACGAAACCCAACGGAGACCCCAAAACACGTCTAAAACACCCCAAAAAAGAACGGGATCAGAAGAAAAAAAACACGAAAAACTATGAATTTCCCCCCCAAACCGCCGTAAACTAACCTGATCTTCTCCAAAACCCACAATCCACTCCCATTTACCTTGACGACCAACGAGAACCTAACGAAACACAACAGAAACCGCAAAACACGCCAAAAACACCCAAAAAAGAACAGAATTAACCCAAAAAATAGAACAAAATGCCAAATACCACATATCCTCCCGAAAAGCACCCTAAACCTACCTGATGTTCTCCAAAACCCACAACTTACTCTTTTCCACTAGGATCACCACGGAAAACCAAACGAAACCCAACGGAGACCACAAAACACGTCAAAAACACCCAAACAAGAACGGGATCAACAACAAAACTGGAAGAAAATCCCCCAAAACCATAGATCCACCCCAAAACCACCCTAAACCTACCTGATCTTCTCCAAAACCCACAATTTACACTTTTCCAACATGATGACCATGGAAAACCCAACGAAACCCAACGGAGACCCCAAAAAACGACAAAAACACCCCAAACAAGAACGGGATCACCCCCAAAACTGGAAGAAAATCCCCAAAAAGCACGGATCCAACCCCCAAACCACCCTAAACTCACCTGATCTTCTGCAAAACCCAACATCCACTCCCATTTAACTTAACGACCAACGAGAACCCAACGAAACCCAACGGAGACCCCAAAACACGTCAAAAACACTCCAAACAAGAACCGGACCACACCCAAAATCGAAAGACAACCCCCTAAACCATAGATCCACCCCAAAACCACCCTAAACCTACCTGATGTTCTCCAAAACCCACAATTTACCCTTTTCCACCACGATGAACAAGGAAAACCCAACAAAACCCAACGGAGATCCCAAAATATGTCAAAAACATCCCAAACAAAAACGGGATCACCCCCAAAACTAGAAGAAAATCTCCAAAAACCACGGATCAAACCCTGAAACCACTCTAAACTCACCAGATCTTCTCCAAAACCCACCATCCACTCCCATTTAACTTAACGACCAACGAGAACCCAACGAAACCCAACGGAGACCCCAAAACACGTCAAAAACAACGCAAACAAGACCAGGATCATCCCAAAAAAACAGAATAAAGGCCCAAATTCCATATATCCACCCCAAAACCACCCTAAAGCAACCTGATCTTCTCCAAAACCCACAATTGACACTTTTCCAACATGATGACCAAGGAAAACCCAACGAAACACAACAGAGACCCCAAAACACGTCAAAAACACTCCAGAAAGGAACAGGATCACCCCCCAAAACGAAAGAAAACCCCCAAAACCATAGATCCACCGCAAAACCACCCTAAACCTACCTAATCTACTCCAAAACCCACAATTTACCATTTTCCACCACGATGAACAAGGAAAACCCAACGAAACCAAACGGAGACCCCAAAACACGTCTAAAACACCCCAAAAAAGAACGGGATCAGAAGAAAAAACACCAAAAACTATGAATTGCCCCCCAAAACCACCCTAAACTCACCTGATCTTCTCCAAAACCCACAATCCACTCCCATTTACCTTAACGTCAAACGAGAACCCAATGAAACCCAACAAAGACCGCAAAACACGTCAAAAACACCCCAAACATGAACGGGATCACACCCAAAAAAGAGAAGAAAACCCCAAATACCAAGAATCCACCCCCAAAGTCCCCCCAAACCTACCTGATGTTCTCCAAAACCCGCAACTTACCCTTTTACACCATGATGACCACGGAACACCCAACAAAACCCAACGGAGACCCCAAAACACGTAAAAAAAAAACCAAACAAAAACGGGATCAGAAGAAAAAACACCAAAAACTATGAATTTCCCCCCAAAACCACACTAAACTCACCTGATCTTCTTCAAAATCCACAATCCACCCCCATTTAAATTAACGACCAATGAGAAGCCAACGAAACCCAACGGAGACCCCAAAACACGTCAAAAACACCCCAAACAAGAACGGGATCACCCCCGAAACTGGAAGAAAACCCCTCAAAACTATAGATCCACCTCAAAACCACCCTAAACCTACCTGATGTTCTCCAAAACCCACAATTTACCCTTTTCCACCATGATGACCACAGAAAACCCAACGAAACCCAACGGAGACCCCAAAACACGTCTAAAACACCCCAAAAAAGAACGGGATCAGAAGATAAAACACCAAAAACTATGAATTTCCCCCCAAAACGCCGTAAACTAACCTGATCTTCTCCAAAACCCACAATTCGCTCCCATTTACCTTGACGACCAACGAGAACCTAACGAAACCCAACAGAGACCGCAAAACACGCCAAAAACACCCAAACAAGAATGGGATCAACAACAAAACTGGAAGAAAATCCCCCAAAACAATAGATCCACCCCAAAACCACCCTAAACCTACCTGATCTTCTCCAAAACCCACAATTTACCCTTTTCCACCATGATGACCACGGAAAACCCAACTAAACCCAACGGAGACCCCAAAAAACGACAAAAACACCCCAAACAAGAACGGGATCACCCCCAAAACTGGAAGAAAATCTCCAAAAAGCACGGATCAAACCCCCAAACCACCCTAAACTCACCTGATCTTCTCCAAAACCCACCATCCACTCCCATTTAACTTAACGACCAACGAGAACCCAAGGAAACCCAACGGAGACCCCAAAACACGTCAAAAACACCCCAAACAAGAACCGGATCACACCCAAAAACGAAAGAAAACCCCCAAAACCATAGATCCACCCCAAAACCACCCTAAACCTACCTGATGTTCTCCAAAACCCACAATTTACCCTTTTCCACCACGATGAACAAGGAAAACCAAACGAAACCCAACGGAGACCCCAAAACACGTCAAAAACACCCCAAACAAGAACGGGATGACCACCAAAACTGGAAGAAAATCCCCAAAAAGCACGGATCCAAGCCCCAAACCACCCTAAACTCACCTGATCTTCTGCAAAATCCACCATCCACTCCCATTTAACTTAACGACCATCGAGAACCCAACGAAACCAAACGGAGACCCCAAAACACATCAAAAACACCACAAACAAGTACAGGATCATCCAAAAAAACAGAATAAAGGCCCAAATTCCATAGATCCACTCCAAAACCACCCTAAAGCAACCTGAACTTCTCCAAAACCCACAATTGACACTTTTCCAACATGATGACAATGCAAAACCCAACAAAACACAACAGAGAACCCCAAAACACGTCAAAAACACCCCAGAAAGGAACAGGATCACCCCCAAAAATGAAAGAAAACCCCCAAAACCATAGATCCACCCCAAAACCACCCTAAACCTACCTGATCTTCTCCAAAACCCACAATTTACACTTTTCCACCACGATGAACAAGGAAAACCCAACAAAACCCAACGGAGATCCCAAAATATGTCAAAAACATCCCAAACAAAAACGGGATCACCCCCAAAACTAGAAGAAAATCTCCAAAAACCACGGATCCAACCCTGAAACCACTCTAAACTCACCTGATCTTCTCCAAAACCCACAATCCACTCCCATTTACCTTACCGTCAAACGAGAACACAATGAAACCCAACAGAGACCGCAAAACATGTCAAAAACACCAAAAAAAGAACAGAATTAACCCAAAAAATAGAACAAAATGCCAAATACCACATATCCTCCCGAAAAGCACCCTAAACCTACCTGATGTTCTCCAAAACCCACAACTTACTCTTTTCCACTAGGATGACCACGGAAAACCAAACGAAACCCAACAGAGACCACAAAACACGTCAAAAACACCCAAACAAGAACGGGATCAACAACAAAACTGGAAGAAAATCCCCCAAAAATCAAAGATCCAAACAAAACCACCCTAAACCTACGTGATGTTCTCCAAAACCAGCAATTTACACTTTTCCACCACGATGACGACGGAAAACCCAACAAAACCCATCAGAGACCCAAAAACACGTCAAAAACACCCCAAACAAGAACCGGATCACACCCAAAAACGAACGAAAACCCCAAATAAAATAGATCCACCCCAATACCACCCTAGACCTACCTGATGTTCTCCAAAACCCATAGTTTACCCTTTTCCAACATGATGACCAGGGAAAACCAAACGAAACCTAACGGAGACCCCAAAACACGTCAAAAACACCCCAAACAAGAACAAGATCAGAAGAAAAAACTCAAAAATTATGAACTTCCTCGAAAATCACCCTAAACTCATCTGATCTTCTCCAAAACCTACAATACACTCCCATTAACCTTAACGACCAACAAGACCCCAACGAAACCCAACGGAGACCCCAAAACACGTCAAAAACACCCCAAACAAGAACAAGATCAGAAGAAAAAACTCAAAAATTATGAACTTCCACGAAAATCACCCTAAACTCATCTGATCTTCTCCAAAACCTACAATACACTCCCATTAACCTTAACGACCAACAAGACCCCAACGAAACCCAACGGAGACCCCAAAAAACGTCAAAAACACCCCAAACAAGAACAGGATTACGCCCAAAATTGAAAGAAGACGCCAAAAAATCAAAAAATCATCCAAAAATACACCCTAAATCTACCTGATGTTCTCCAACACCCACAATTTACCCTTTTCCACCATGATGACCACGGAAAACCCAACGAAACCAACGGAGACCACAAAACACGTCAAAAATACCCCAAAAAAGAACAGGACCAACCCAAGAAGAGAAGGAAAACCTAAAAAACAGAAGAAATCCCCCAAAACAATAGATTCATCCCCAAAAAAACCTTAAACTCACCTGATGTTCTCCAAACACCACCATTTACCTTTTTCCACAATCATGACCAACGAGAACCCAACGAAACACAACAGAGAACACAAAACACGTCAAAAACACCCCAGAAAGGAACAAGATCACCCCCAAAAACGAAAGAAATCCCCCAAAATCATAGATCCACCCCAAAACCACCCTAAACCTACCTGATGTTCTCCAAAACCCACAATTTACACTTTTCCACCACGATGAACACAGAAAACTCAACGAAACCCAATGGAGACCCCAAAACACGTCTAAAACACCCCAAAAAAGAACGGGATCAGAAGAAAAAACACCAAAAACTATGAATTGCCCGCCAAAACCACACTAGACTCACATGATCTTCACCAAAACCCACAATCCGCTCCCATTTACCTTAACGTCAAACGAGAACCCAATGAAACCCAACAAAGACCGCAAAACATGTCAAAAACATCCCAAAAAAGAAAGGGATCACCCCAAAAAAAGAGAAGAAAACCCCAAATCCAAGAATCCACCCCCAAAGTCCCCCCAAACCTACCTGATGTTCTCCAAAACCCGCAACTTATCCTTTTCCACCATGATGACAACGGAAAACCAAACGAAACCCAACGGAGATCACAAAACACGTCTAAAACACCGGAAACACGAACAGGATCACCCAAAAACTGGAAGAAAACCCCTCAAAACCATAGATCCACCTCAAAACCACCCTAAACCTACCTGATGTTCTCCAAAACCTACAATTTACAATTTTCCACCATGATGACCATGGAACACCCAACGAAATGCAACGGAGACAGCAAAACACGTCTAAAACACCCCAAAAAAGAACGGGATCAGAAGAAAAAACACCAAAAACTATGAATTTCCCCCCAAAACCACACTAAACTCACCTGATCTTCTCCAAAACCCACAATCCACACCCATTTAAATTAACGACCAACGAGAAGCCAACGAAACCCAACGGAGACCCCAAAACACGTCAAAAACACCCCAAACAAGAACGGGATCACCCCCAAAATTGGAATAAAAAACCCTCAAAACTATAGATCCACCTCAAAACCACCCTAAACCTACCTGATGTTCTCCAAAACCCACAATTTACCCTTTTCCAACATGATGACCAAGGAAAACCAAACGAAACACAACAGAGACCACAAAACACGTCAAAAACACCCCAGAAAGGAACAGGATCACCCCCAAAAACGAAACAAAACCCCCAAAACCATAGATCCACCCCAAAACCACCCTAAACCTACCCGATCTTCTCCAAAACCCACAATTCACCCTTTTCCACCACGATGAACACGGAAAACCCAACAAAACCCAACGGTGATCCCAAAATATGTCAAAAACACCCCAAATAAGAACGGGATCACCACCAAAACTAGAAGAAAATCTCCAAAACCACGGATCCAACCCCCAAACCACTCTAAACTCACCTGATCTTCTCCAAAACCCACAATCCACTCCCATTTACCTTAACGACCAATGAGAACCCAACAAAACCCAACGGAGGACGCAAAACAAGTCAAAAACACCCCAAACATGAATGGGACAACCCCTAAAAACGAAAGAAAACCCCAAATTCCATAGATCCACCCCAAAAACCCCCAAAACTATTGTTCTCCAAAACCCACAATTTAAATTTAAAGAGAACACCAAAATCTGTGACCCTGCCCCAAATGTCCCCCTAAACCTACGTGATGTTCTCCAAAACCCACAATTTAAACTTTTCCACCACGATGAACACAGAAAACTCAACGAAACCCAACGGAGACCCCAAAACACGTCTAAAACACCCCAAAAAAGAACGGGATCAGAAGAAAAAACACCAAAAACTATGAATTGCCCGCCAAAACCACACTAGACTCACATGATCTTCACCAAAACCCACAATCCCCTCCCATTTACCTTAACGTCAAACAAGAAGCAAATGAAACCAACAAAGACCGCAAAACACGTCAAAAACACCCCAAAAAAGAAAGGGATCACCCCAAAAAAAGAGAAGAAAACCCCAAATCCAAGAATCCACCCCCAAAGTCCCCCCAGACCTACCTGATGTTCTCCAAAACCCGCAACTTACCCTTTTCCACCATGATGACCACGGAAAACCAAACGAAACCCAACGGAGACCCCAAAACACGTCAGAAACCCACCAAAAAAAACTGGATCAGAACAAAAAACCCCCAAAACTATGAATTTCCCCCCAAAACCACCCTAAACTCACCTGATCTTCACGAAAACCCACAATCCACTCCCATTTACCTTAACGACCAATGAGACCCCAACAAAACCCGATGGAGAACACAAAACAAGTCAAAAAAAAAAAAAAAAAAAAAAAATGAACGGGATCACCCAAAAACTGGAAGAAAATCCCCCAAAACCATAGATCCACCACAATAGTCCCCATAAACCTACCTGATGTTCTCCAAAACCCACAATTTACACTCTTCCAACATGATGACCAACAAGAACACAACTAAAACCCAAAGGAGACCCCAGAACACGTCAAAAACACCCCAAAAAAGAACAGGATGACCCCCAAAAGAGAAAGAAAACCCCAAGAGCCATTGATCCACCACAATAGTCCCCCTAAACCTACCTGATGTTCTCCAAAACCTACAATTTAAATTTTACCACCATGATGACCATGGAAAACACAAAGAAAACCAACGGAGACCCCAAAACACGTCCTAAACACACCTAAAAAGAACGGGATCACACCCAAAATTGGAAGAAAATCCACAAAAAGCACGGATCCAATCCCAAAACCACCCTAAACCTACCTGATGTTCTCCAAATCCCATAGTCACATCCCAAACACCATAAAACCCATTAGAAACTCAACGAAACGCAACGGAAACCCCAAAACACGTCAAAAACACCCCAAAAAAGAACTGGATCAGAAGAAAAAAAAAAAAAAAAAAAAAAAAAACTATGAATTTCCCCCCAAAACCACACTAAACCCATCTGATCTTCTCCAAAACCCACAATCCACTCCCATTTACCTTAACGACCAATGAGAACCCAACAAAACCCAACGGAGGACGCAAAACAAGTCAAAAACACCCCAAACATGAATCGGACAACCCCTAAAAACGAAAGAAAACCCCAAAAACAACAGATCCACCCCCAAACCACCCTAAACCTACCTGATGTTCTCCAAAACCCACAATTTAGATTTTCCACCATGATGACCAACAAGAACCCAACTAAAATCCAACAAAGACAACAAAAATGTCAAAAACACCCCAAAAAAGAACGGGATCACACCCAAAACTGGAGGAAAATCGCCCAAAACCATAGATCCATCCCAAAAATCACCCTATACTTACCTGATGTTCTCCAAAACCCACAATTTAAATTTTACCACCATGATGACCGTGGAAAACCCAACGAAACCCAATGGAGACCACAAAACACGGCAAAAACACCCCAAAAAAGAAGTAGACATGAAGAAAAAAAAAAAAGAAATAAAACTATGAGTTTCCCCCCAAAACCACACTAAACTCATATGATCTTCTCCAAAACCCACAATCCACTCCCATTTACCTTAACGAACAACGAGAACCCAATGAAACCCAACGGAGACGACAAAAAACTTAAAAAACAGCCCAAAAAAGAAAAGGATCACCCTAAAAAACAGAAGAAAACCCCAAATACCAAGAATCCACACCAAAAGGCCACCAAACCTACCTGATGTTCTCCAAAACCCACAACTTCTACATTTCCACCACGATGACCACGGAAAACCCAACGAAACCCAATGGTGACCCAAAAAACATGTCAAAATCACCGCAAACAAGAACGTGATCACGCCCAAAACTGGAAGAAAATCCCCAAATGCACGGATCCAACCCCAAAACCACCCTAAACTCACCTGATCTTCTCCAAAACCCACAATCCACTCCCATTTACCTTAACGACCAACGAGAACCCAACAAAACCCAATGGAGACACAAAACACATCAAAAACACCCCCAAAAACAATAGGATCACACCCCAAAAAAAGAGAAGAAAACCCCAAATGCCATAGATCCAGCCCCAAACCACCCTAAACCTACATGATGTTCTCCCAAACCCACAATATACAATTTTCCACCATGATGACCACGGAAAACCCAACGAAACCAAACGGAGACCCCAAAACACGTCAAAAACACCCCAAACAAGAACGGGATCACCCCCAAAACTGGAAGAAAATCCCCTAAAACAATAGATCCACCCCAAAACCATACTCAAGCTACCTGATGTTCTCCAAAACCCACAATTTACACTCTTCCAACATGATGACCAACAAGAACACAACTAAAACCCAAAGGAGACCCCAAAACACATCAAAAACACCTCAATAAAGAACAGGATCACCCCCAAAACTGGAAGAAAATACGCCAAAACAATAGATCCACCACAATAGTCCCCCTAAACCTACCTGATGTTCTCCAAAACCCACAATTTACACTCTTCCAACATGATGACCATGGAAAACCTAACGAAACCCAAAAGAGACCCCAAAACACGTCAAAAACACCCGAAACAAGAACGGGATAGCACCTAAAAAAGAAAGAAAACTCCCAAAACCATAGATCCACCCCAAAACCACCCTAAACCTACCTGATGTTCTCCAAAACCTACAATTTAAATTTTACCACCATGATGACCATGGAAAACACAAAGAAAACCAACGGAGACCCCAAAACACGTCCTAAACACACCTAAAAAGAACGGGATCACACCCAAAATTGGAAGAAAATCCACAAAAAGCACGGATCCAATCCCAAAACCACCCTAAACCTACCTGATGTTCTCCAAATCCCATAGTCACATCCCAAACACCATAAAACCCATTAGAAACTCAACGAAACGCAACGGAAACCCCAAAACACGTCAAAAACACCCCAAAAAAGAACTGGATCAGAAGAAAAAAAAAAAAACAAAAACTATGAATTTCCCCCCAAAACCACACTAAACCCATCTGATCTTCTCCAAAACCCACAATCCACTCCCATATCCCTTAAAGACCAATGAGAACCCAACAAAACCCAACGGAGGACGCAAAACAAGTCAAAAACACCCCAAACATGAATGGGACAACCCCTAAAAACGAAAGAAAACTCCAAAAACAATAGATCCACACCAAAACCACCCTACAACTACCCGATGTTCTCCAAAACCTACAATTTACACTTTGCCACCGTGATGATCACGGAAAACCCAACGAAACCCAACGGAGACCCCAAAACACGTCAAAAACACCACAGACAAGAACAGGATCACCCCCAAAAACGAAAGAAAACTCCAAAAGCCATAGATCCACTACAAAAGTCCCCCTAAACCTACCTGAAGTTCTACAAAACCCACAATTTACCCTTTTCCAACACGATGACCATGGAAAACCCAATGAAACACAAAGGAGACCCCAAAACACGTCAAAAACAACACAAAAAGTACAGGATCATCCCCCCACCCCCCCCCCCAAAAAAAAAAAAAAAACTGAATACCATATATCCACCCCAAAACCACCCTAAACCTACCTGATGTTCTACAAAACTCACAATTTACACTTTTCCACCATGATGACCAAGGAGAACCCAACAAAACCCAACAGAGACCCCAAAAACCTTAAAAAACACCCCAAACAAGAATGGCATCACCCCCAAAACTGGAAGAAAATCCCCCAAAACCATAGATCCACCCCAAAACCACCCTAAACCTACCTGATCTTCTCCAAAACCCACAATTTACCCTTTTCCAACACGATGACCAACGACAACCCAACAAAACCCAACAGAGACCCCAAAAAACGTCAAAAACACCCCAAACAAGAACGGCATCACCGCCAAAACTGAAAGAAAATCCCCCAAAACCATAGATCCACCCCAAAACCACCCTAAACCTACCTGAAGTTCTCCAAAACCCACAATCCACACCTATTTAACATAATGACCAACAAGAACACAACAAAACCCAACGGAGACCCCAAAACACGTCCAAAACACCCCAAAAAAGAACAGGATCACGCCAAAAAATAGAAGAAAACCCCAAATACCATAGATCCACCCCAAAGAAACCCTAAACCTACCTGATGTTCTCCAAATCCCAAAGCACACTCCCAACCACCATAAAACGCATTAGGAACTCAACGAAACGCAATGGAAACCCCAAAACAATTAAAAATCACCCGAAGAAAGGAGAAGATCACTCTCCAAAATAGAAGAAAAGCCCAAATACCATGAATCCACGCGAAAAGTCCCCCTAAACCTACCTGAAGTTCTCCAAAACCAGCAATTGACCCTTTTCCACCATGATGACCACGGAAAACCCAACAAAACCCAACGGAGACCCCCAAACACGTCAAAAACACACCAAAATCAACCCAGATCCTAAAAAAAAAAAAAAAAAAAAAAAAAATGCCAGGATTTACCCCTAAAAAAACCCTTAAACCTACCTGATGTTCTCCAAAACACACAATCCACTCCTATTTAACATAATGACAAACAAGAACCCAACAAAACCTAATGGAGACCCCAAAACACGTCCAAAACACCCCCAAAAATATCTGCATCACCCCCAAAACTGGAAGAAAATCCCCAAAAAACATGGATCCACCCCAAAAACACCCTAAACCTACCTGATGTTCTCCAAAACCCACAATTTACCCTTTTCCAACACGATGACCATGGAAAATCCAAAGAAACATACCGGAGACCCCAAAACACGTCCAAAACACCCAAAAAAAGAATTGGATCAGAAGAAAAAAACACCAAAAACTATGAATTTCCCCCCAAACCCACCATAAACTCACCTGATCTTCTCCAAAACCCACAATCCACTCCCATTTACCTTAACGACCAACGAGAACCCAACAAAACCCAACGGAGACCCCAAAATAATCATCAAAAACACCCCAAAAAAGAACGGGATAACCACCAAAACTTGAAGAATATATCCCTAAACCATAGATCCAGCCCAAAACCACCCTAAACCTATCTGATCTTCTCCAAAACCTACAATTTACACTTTTGAACCATGATGATCATGGAAAACCCAATGAAACCCAACGGAGACCCCAAAACACGTCAAAAACAACCCAAAAAAGAACAGGGTCACCCCAAAGAAACAGAAGAAAACCCCAAATACCATGAATCCACCCCAAAAGTCCCCCTAAACCTACCTGAAGTTCTCCAAAACCCACAATTTACCCTTTTCCACGATGATGTCAACGGAAAACCCAATGAAACCCAACGGAGAACACAAACCACGGCAAAAACACCCCAAAAGCAAACCAGATCAGAAGAAAAAACGTGATTTCACACCAAAAAAAAAACCTTAAGCCTACCTGATGTTCTCCTAAACGTACAATCCACTCCCAACCACCAGAAAACCCATTAGGAACTCAACGAAACCCAACGGAGATGCCAAAACACATTAAAAACACCCCAAAAAAGAATTGAATCAGAAGAAAAAAACCCACAAACTATGAATTTACCCCCCAAAACACCCTAAACTCACCTGATCTTCTCCAAAACCCACAATCCACAACCATTTAGCTAAACGACCAAGGAGAACCTAACGAAACCGAACGGACACCACAAAAAACGTCAAAAACATCCCAAAAAAGAACAGGATCACCCCCCCCCCCAAAAAAACAGAAAACGCCAAAAAACATAGATCCACCCCAAAACCACCCTAAACCTACCTGATGTTCTCCAAATCCCAAAGTCCACGCCCTACCAATATAAAACCCATTAGGAACTCAACAAAACGCAACGGAAACCCCAAAACAATTAAAAATCACCCGAAGAAAGGAGAAGATCACTCTCCAAAATAGAAGAAAAGCCCAAATACCATGAATCCACGCGAAAAGTCCCCCTAAACCTACCTGAAGTTCTCCAAAACCAGCAATTGACCCTTTTCCACCATGATGACCACGGAAAACCCAACAAAACCCAACGGAGACCCCCAAACACGTCAAAAACACACCAAAATCAACCCAGATCCTAAAAAAAAAAAAAAAAAAAAAAAAAAAATGCCAGGATTTACCCCTAAAAAAACCCTTAAACCTACCTGATGTTCTCCAAAACACACAATCCACTCCTATTTAACATAATGACAAACAAGAACCCAACAAAACCTAATGGAGACCCCAAAACACGTCCAAAACACCCCCAAAAATATCTGCATCACCCCCAAAACTGGAAGAAAATCCCCAAAAAACATGGATCCACCCCAAAAACACCCTAAACCTACCTGATGTTCTCCAAAACCCACAATTTACCCTTTTCCAACACGATGACCATGGAAAATCCAAAGAAACATACCGGAGACCCCAAAACACGTCCAAAACACCCCAAAAAAGAATTGGATCAGAAGAAAAAAACACCAAAAACTATGAATTTCCCCCCAAACCCACCATAAACTCACCTGATCTTCTCCAAAACCCACAATCCACTCCCATTTACCTTAACGACCAACGAGAACCCAACAAAACCCAACGGAGACCCCAAAATAATCATCAAAAACACCCCAAAAAAGAACGGGATAACCACCAAAACTTGAAGAATATATCCCTAAACCATAGATCCAGCCCAAAACCACCCTAAACCTATCTGATCTTCTCCAAAACCTACAATTTACACTTTTGAACCATGATGATCATGGAAAACCCAATGAAACCCAACGGAGACCCCAAAACACGTCAAAAACAACCCAAAAAAGAACAGGGTCACCCCAAAGAAACAGAAGAAAACCCCAAATACCATGAATCCACCCCAAAAGTCCCCCTAAACCTACCTGAAGTTCTCCAAAACCCACAATTTACCCTTTTCCACGATGATGTCAACGGAAAACCCAATGAAACCCAACGGAGAACACAAACCACGGCAAAAACACCCCAAAAGCAAACTGGATCAGAAGAAAAAACGTGATTTCACACCAAAAAAAAAACCTTAAGCCTACCTGATGTTCTCCTAAACGTACAATCCACTCCCAACCACCAGAAAACCCATTAGGAACTCAACGAAACCCAACGGAGATGCCAAAACACATTAAAAACACCCCAAAAAAGAATTGAATCAGAAGAAAAAAACCCACAAACTATGAATTTACCCCCCAAAACACCCTAAACTCACCTGATCTTCTCCAAAACCCACAATCCACAACCATTTAGCTAAACGACCAAGGAGAACCTAACGAAACCGAACGGACACCACAAAAAACGTCAAAAACATCCCAAAAAAGAACAGGATCACCCCCCCCCCCAAAAAAACAGAAAACGCCAAAAAACATAGATCCACCCCAAAACCACCCTAAACCTACCTGATGTTCTCCAAATCCCAAAGTCCACGCCCTACCAATATAAAACCCATTAGGAACTCAACAAAACGCAACGGAAACCCCAAAACAATTAAAAATCACCCGAAGAAAGGAGAAGATCACTCTCCAAAATAGAAGAAAAGCCCAAATACCATGAATCCACGCGAAAAGTCCCCCTAAACCTACCTGAAGTTCTCCAAAACCAGCAATTGACCCTTTTCCACCATGATGACCACGGAAAACCCAACAAAACCCAACGGAGACCCCCAAACACGTCAAAAACACACCAAAATCAACCCAGATCCTAAAAAAAAAAAAATAAATAAAAAATAAAAAATGCCAGGATTTAACCCTAAAAAAAACCTTAAACCTACCTGATGTTCTCCAAAACACACAATCCACTCCTATTTAACATAATGACAAACAAGAACCCAACGAAACCTAATGGAGACCCCAAAACACGTCCAAAACACCCCAAAAAATATCGGCATCACCCCCAAAACTGGAAGAAAATCCCCCAAAACCATAGATCCACCCCAAAACCACCCTAAACCTACCTGATGTTCTCCAAAACCCACAATTTACCCTTTTCCAACACGATGACCAACGACAACCCAACAAAACCCAACAGAGACCCCAAAAAACGTCAAAAACACCCCAAACAAGAACGGCATCACCCCCAAAACTGAAAGAAAATCCCCCAAAACCATAGATCCACCCCAAAACCACCCTAAACCTACCTGATGTTCTCCAAAACCCACAATCCACACCTATTTAACATAATGACCAACAAGAACACAACAAAACCCAACGGAGACCCCAAAACACGTCCAAAACACCCCAAAAAAGAACAGGATCACGCCAAAAAATAGAAGAAAACCCCAAATACCATAGATCCACCCCAAAGACACCCTAAACCTACCTGATGTTCTCCTAATCCCAAAGCACACTCCCAACCACCATAAAACGCATTAGGAACTCAACGAAACGCAACGGAAACCCCAAAACAATTAAAAATCACCCGAAGAAAGGAGAAGATCACTCTCCAAAATAGAAGAAAAGCCCAAATACCATGAATCCACGCGAAAAGTCCCCCTAAACCTACCTGAAGTTCTCCAAAACCAGCAATTGACCCTTTTCCACCATGATGACCACGGAAAACCCAACAAAACCCAACGGAGACCCCCAAACACGTCAAAAACACACCAAAATCAACCCAGATCCTAAAAAAAAAAAAAAAAAAAAAAAAAAAAAAAAAAAATGCCAGGATTTAACCCTAAAAAAACCCTTAAACCTACCTGAAGTTCTGCAAAACACACAATCCACTCTTATTTAACATAATGACAAACAAGAACCCAACAAAACCTAATGGAGACCCCAAAACACGTCCAAAACACCCCAAAAAATATCGGCATCACCCCCAAAACTGGAAGAAAATACGCCAAAACCATAGATCCACCCCAAAACCACCCTAAACCTACCTGATGTTCTCCAAAACCCACAATTTACCCATTTCCAACATGATGTGAGGAATGTTTTAACGCAACAGAAACCCCAAAACACTTCAAAATCACCCGAAGAAAGGAGAGGATCACTCCCCCAAAAAGAAGAAAACCCCAAATACCATGAATCCACGTGAAAACTCCGTCTAAACCTACCTGAAGTTCTCCAAAACCCACAATTTACCCTTTTCCAACACGATGACCATGGAAAATCCAAAGAAACACAACGGAGACCCCAAAACACGTCCCAAACACCCCAAAAAATATCGGCATCACCCCCAAAACTGGAAGAAAATACGCCAAAACCATAGATCCACCCCAAAACCACCCTAAACCTACCTGATGTTTTCCAAAACCCACAATCCACTCCTATTTAACATAATGACCAACAAGAACACAACAAAACCCAACAGAGACCCCAAAACACGTCAAAAACACCCCAAAAAAAGAACTGGATCAGAAGTAAAAAAAAAAAAAAAAAAAAAAAAACTATGAATTTTTCTACAAAACCACCCTAAACTCACCTAATCTTCTCCTAAACCCACAATCCACTCCCATATCCCTTAACGACCAACGAGAACCCAACGAAATCCAACGGAGACCCCAAAACAAGTCAAAAACAGCCAAAACAAGAACGGGATAAATCCTAAAAACGAAAGAAAACCCCCAAAACCATAGATCCACACCAAAACCACCCTACACCTACCCGATGTTCTCCAAAACCTACAATTTACACTTTGCCACCATGATGATCACGGAAAACCAAACGAAACCCAACGGAGACCCCAAAACACGTCAAAAACAACCCAAAAAAGAACAGGGTCACCCCAAAGAAACAGAAGAAAACCCCAAATACCATGAATCCACCCCAAAAGTCCCCCTAAACCTACCTGAAGTTCTCCAAAACCCACAATTTACCCTTTTCCACGATGATGTCAACGGAAAACCCAATGAAACCCAACGGAGAACACAAACCACGGCAAAAACACCCCAAAAGCAAACCGGATCAGAAGAAAAAACGTGATTTCACACCAAAAAAAACCTTAAGCCTACCTGATGTTCTCCTAAACGTACAATCCACTCCCAACCACCAGAAAACCCATTAGGAACTCAACGAAACCCAACGGAGATGCCAAAACACATTAAAAACACCCCAAAAAAGAATTGAATCAGAAGAAAAAAACCCACAAACTATGAATTTACCCCCCAAAACACCCTAAACTCACCTGATCTTCTCCAAAACCCACAATCCACAACCATTTAGCTAAACGACCAAGGAGAACCTAACGAAACCGAACGGACACCACAAAAAACGTCAAAAACATCCCAAAAAAGAACAGGATCACCCCCCCCCCAAAAAAAAAAAAGAAAACGCCAAAAAACATAGATCCACCCCAAAACCACCCTAAACCTACCTGATGTTCTCCGAAACCCACAATTTAACCTTTTCCACCATAATGACCACGGAAAACGAACGAAACACAACGGAGACCCAAAAACCATCAAAAACACCCCAAAAAAGAATAGAATCACCCCCAAAATTGGACGAAAATCCCCAAAAAACATGGATCTACCCCAAAACCACCCTAAACCTACCTGATGTTCTCCAAATCCCAAAGTCCACGCCCTACCACTATAAAACCCATTAGGAACTCAACAAAATGCAACGGAAACCCCAAAACAATTCAAAAACACCCCAAAAGCAAACTGGATCAGAAGAAAAAACGTGATTTCACACCAAAAAAAAACCTTAAACCTACCTGATGTTCTCCTAAATGTACAATCCACTCCCAACCACCAGAAAACCCATTAGGAACTCAACGAATCCCAACGGAGATGCCAAAACACATTAAAAACATCCCAAAAAAGAATTGAATCAGAAGAAAAAAACCCACAAACTATTAATTTCCCTGCAAAACCACCGTAAATTCTCCTGATCTTCTCCAAATCCCACATTTGACTCCCATTTAGCTTAACGACCAATGAGAACCAAACGAAACCCAACGGAGACCCCAAAACACGTCAAAAACATCCCAAAAAAGAATAGGATTAGCCCCCCCAACAAAAAAAGAAAACCCCATAAACCATAGATCCACACCAGAACCACCCTAAACCTATCTGATGTTCTCCTAAACCCACAATTTACAATTTTCCACCATGATGACCACGGAAAACCCAACTAACGCAATGGAGACCCCAAAACACGTCAAAAACACCCCAAAAGCGAACTGGATCAGAAGAAAAAACGTGATTTAACCCCCAAAAAAAACTTAAACCTACCTGATGTTCTCCTAAACGTACAATCCACTCCCAACCACCAGAAAACCAATGGAAACCCAACAAAACCTAACGGATATCACAAAACACGTCAAAAACACCCCAAAAAAGAACTAGATGTGAAGAAAAACAAAAACAAAAACCATGAATTTCCCCCCAAAACCACCCTAAACTCACCTGATCTTCTCCAAATCCCACATTTCAATCCCATTCACCATAATGACCAACAAGAACCCAACAAAACCCCATGAAGACCCGAAAACACCTCAAAAATACCCCAAAAAAGAACTGCATCACCCCCAAAAACGAAAGAAAACACCAAAAGCCATAGATCCACACCAAAAGTCCCCCTAAACCTGCCTGATGTTCTCCAACACCCACAATTTACCCTTTTCCAACATGATGACCAACAAGAACCAAACAAAACCCAAAGGAATTTATTGAGTGAGCAAACATCAAGCAAAACAGCACTGGGCGGCCGGGGAGTCTCAGGTGAGGTACGTGCCAACGGCACGCAACTCACCCCTGCCAGGGTCCCTTTTTATTTATATTTTGCTAATTCCGGGATTACGCAGCACATCCTGGTATATTCTGCGACTGCGCGCACTGTTGCTAGGGGGTCGTCTCTGTCCCTCTGGTGGTCTTGAAGATGAAGGCCAAAGTCTTCCTACGCGTTGTGGTTCAACTTCTTTTATTATTTGGTCATGTTGGCCCAGCGTTAGACAGGAAGGCATGTATGTCGATACACTACTTTAGCAACTTATCAGGAGATGGTTACATGAGCTTTGCAACAGTGTCTTTGAACAAAAGAGGCAACTGAGATGCAGAAGGAGAATGGGTTGAGGGGTTTATTTTTTGTTACGTTAAGCAAAAGAATTTTCATAGTGTCTAGGCAAGCATTATGCAGCTCCTTACTTCAGCAGGGAGCTTTTGCAACTCCCGCTCCTCAAACAGAACTCCTTGTTTTTATAATACAAAAGACAATGAACAAACATTTATGGTGTATTACCCTAAGTTTTTGGGTTAGGGTTTTTTGCGTCTTAATGTTTTGGGGTTAGGGTTTGGAGCGCCCTAAGTGTTTGGGCTAGGGCTTTGAGCATTCCTAACGTTTTGGGTTGGGTTTGGGTTTTGAGCATCCTAAGATTTTGGGTTGGGGTTTTTAGGCATAGGTCTTCAGGGGTTTAGTGTGGTAAATAGTTTGGGTTAGGTCTGTAGGGGTTTCGAGGTTTTTTGGATGTTAGGGCTTGAGGCTTTTTTTGTAAGGGCAGTGAGGGTTCCAGTGAGTGCTGGTAAATGCAGTTCTCGAGCACTCGGCCTGTGATTGGCCATGCTGGCTGTGCAGGGAATGCTGGTAGGTGTAGTTTTCCGGCACTGGGAGGCCATGTTGTGTGCCCAGAGCATGCCGGGAGATGTAGTTCTCGGGACTCCGGACTTCCGGGAGGCCATGTTGCGTACCCAGAGTATGCCGGGAAATGTAGTTTTCGGATTGGGGACTTCCGGGAGGCCATGTTGAATGCCCAGAGCATACAGGGAGGTGTAGTTCTCGGGAACTAGGGTTAGGGTTAGGGGCTAGGGCTGGGGCTAGAGTTAGGGTTTCGGGTGAGGGTTGGGGTTGGGGGTTATTGTTAGGGTTAGTGGTTTAGGGTTAGGCTTAGAGGGTTATGGTTAGGGATAGGTTAGGGGTAGGTTTAGAGGGTTAGGGTAAGGGTTAGGGGTTAGGGGTTGGGACTGTGGTTAGGCTTAGGGTAAGGGTTAGGGTGAGGGTATTAGGGTTAGGGTTTGGGTTCAGATTAGGGTAAGGGTTAGGGCAAAGGTAAGTGTTAGGGTAAGGCTAAGGGTAAGGCTTAGGGTGAGGATAAGGTTTAGGGAAAGGGTTAGGTTTAGGGTAAGGGTTGGGGTAAGGATTAGGGTAAGGGTAAGGATTAGGGTTAGGTTTAGGGTAAGAATAAGGGTAAGCTAATGGTTAGGTTAAGGGTTAGGGTAAAAGTTTTCATTTTTTTAAAGCTGAAAAGCAGTATGCAATCTGGGACGTCACAGCCAGAGCTGCCTATGGCAAGCTGAGAGAGGAAAAGATGGAGCAGATGTTCTACTCCTAGTTTTTTCTTTATACGTAAATAAAAGTTTGAGCTAATTCCAGTTGGAAGAGTTCCAATTACTTGCTTGGTCATAATGTCTTTTAATATTGAAAGCTGCAGCAAAAGCATGGGGATTTTTGCTTCTAGAAACACCCTCGTTCTCTTGTCTGCACTATGCATGCTTTTGAGCTAAAACTGATTAAAAAATAAAAAGAAAAATCACACACACACACAAAAAAAAAAAAAAAAATACACCACAGCTGCTGCTTCTCTCTTCCTACTTCCTTGTGCTTTGCCCCTACCCTTCCCAGGTGATTGGGTTTGGGTGCTAGGCGAGGCCAAATGGTATGTGAGTCCCAGGCATCCCCTCAGAGAGCTCATTCTGCTTGGGCTGCTCTTTGGGGTGTTTGTTTTTCCTTCGGTCAGTTGCAGGCTTCTTCAGGTGGATGAGAGTTTATGGACTGATGCGTTTCCAAGTAGCGAGGGGTACGCACATCTTTTTGAGGTAACAGCTAGTAGGATCTGTTAGAATAAACTAATGTAGTATTGATGCCTTTATTGCATGCAGTTCTTTATCAGGTGAGTAACTGTTGCGAGTAACTGAAGTCAATGTTACTTGGTGTGTTTGCTATGCAGTGCCTGTGCGGACTACTGCACGAGACACAGCTTTCTGACATCTGGCCCAGCAACTACTAAATAAGGGGAGGGGAGAAGCTGAAGAACGACCAAAGGACAAAGCCTGGGAGGAAGACTACGAGCCTTCAGTACGAGCGGCCCCCAGAGGGACCACCGGAGACTGATAACGCCTGCACCAGTGGGAGGGTTTGGATTCTGGGAACTAATTAGAATAACCCTGCCTTTTGTAGAAGTAGCAATGAATATGTATTAGCCTAGCAGCATAAAAACCAGCCGCCTGATGTAACTTGTGTGCGTCTTGGTGGAGCAGAAACTCCTGGCGCACCCAGCGCTGTTTGCTTACCTCTATTCCTTTAATAAATCATAAACATTAATTGTAAGCCTATTTGGGACTCGGTCATTTATTACAAGTGGGACCTCCCGATGGGTGGAAGCTGTCGGGATAGCTCGGGATGCTGAGGCGTGGTGCTGCAAGGAGGTTGGTGGTCGGTGGCGCCCTGGGGCAGGCCGAATTGGGAGGGGGCGAGGCGGCGGGTGGTCGGTGGCTTCTGTGGAAAAGGCGCTTGTATGGGGGGCTGCGCATTCAGAGGAACCTTGACAGGCTGCAGATAGGGGCAGGCAGGAACCTTTTGAAGTTCAGGAGAGGGAAATGCCAAGCCCTACCCCTAGGGAGAAACACCTCTGTTTACCAGCACTGGCTAGCTCGATACTGAATAAGCATTTCTGCATGGAAGGGGTGCTTTGCTATTAGAATAGGCTGCCCGGGGAAGTGGTAAGAGACCCGATCCTTAAAAGTATTGAAGAGACATGTGGACATAGCCCGGGAGTCCGGCCTCCGGCAGGGCGGGAGCTTGCTCTTCCGAGCCCCTGTGCTCCGGTCTTGTGCGACGCGTTTGCAAGCAGCACCGGGTGCCGGGTCCGACATCGGGGACGGCGATTCCGGGGCCGTCGGCTTGCGGGGGCCGGCTATGTCGAGTCCCGGGGATCCGAATTCAGGGGGCGTGGGGGCCGGCCGTGCAGTGAAGCGGGGGGCTGGCGTCCGCCGCCTTCCCAGAGAGCGGGCTTTCGGTGCCGTGCGGTTCGGTGGCCGGCCGTCCCGAAACGCTGGGCACCGGTCCATTGCTAGACTCAGCGGGCTCCGGGGCCGAACTCGGCTTCTCGGGGCCGGCGGTCGCGGTGTCCAGGTGTCCCGCCTCGGGCGGCGCCGGGCCGGCTGTCCCTGGCAGCTGGGCTCCCAAGAGCTTCTGGGCTCCCAAGCGTCGCCCAAGACCGGATCCCAGAGAATCGGGACGGCCGGCCACACCGCTGCGACTAGCACAAGCGTCTCCCGACAACGGAGCCCAGGAGCTTGCGAGGATCAGATTCCGCGCCCCGGGATAGAGAAACGGGGAGCGCGGGTCGGCCGGCCGCAGCTTCGCACGGGACCGAACCCCCTGTCTCCGGCACGGCCAGACCCCGAGCCGGCAGACAGCAGCCTCCCGCTTCACGGCACAGTCGGCCCCCAACCCGCCCGAGTTCTGATCGCCGGGACACGGGACAGCCGGCCGCGCCGCCCGAGGCCGGACACCTGGAGCCCGGGACCGCCGTCCCTGACAAAGCCAAAGTCGGACCCGAACCCCGCTGCGGCTAGCACACGCGTCGCCCAGGACCGCAGCCTAGGACCTCGGGACGGTCGCATCCCACGCCTCCGGCAGGAGCTACCCGGGAGGGCAGGACGGCCTGCCGCAGCTCCGCAAGAGATCGAACCTGCTGGATTCCGGGACGGCCGACTCACGGTTCGTCGCCCGACTTCGGACCCACGGGACAGCCGGCACCCGCGCCGCCGGAGGCCGGACACACGGGCCTCGGCATCGCCGTCCCCGAACCGCACGAAGTCACACACGGTCTCCGCTGCGTCCAGCACACGCATCGCAAAGACCGGAGCCCAGATTATAGGATCAGCCAGCCCCGCGCCGCCCGAGGTCGGACCGGGAACCCGGTGCGCTTGGCACATGCGTCGCCCAAGAACGGCGCCGAGGGCCGCGGGATGGTCGTGCGTCACGCAGCCCGAGTTCGGACCCGCAAAACACGGGACAACTGGCACCCGCGCCACCGGAGGACAGAATCCCGTGCCCCGGGTGATCACCGTCCTCAAAGCGCCCGAAGTCGGCTACGGACCTCGCTGCATCTGGCACATGCCTCGCACAAGACCGGAGCACAGGTTCTAGGGACAGACAGCTCCAGAGCCGTCCGAGGTCGTACCGGGAACCCGGTGCGGTTGACACATGCGTCGCCAAAGATCGGAGCCCTGGGAAGCGTGATGGCCGGACCCCACGCAGCCCGAGTTCGGACCCACGGGACACGGGACAGCCGGCACCCGTGCCTGGCTCTTGGGGACTTGGAAAGAGTCCTGATGCTGTGCCAGCACTATGCAGCAATAGGCACAACACTGGAGTGATTTCACTGTTGTTCCAGCTACGAGTGCAGAGTACAGCACTGTGCGGGCTGCTGCAGGGAAACGGTGACTCCAGCTCAGACAGACCCAACACAACTTCCACCGCTTATTCCATAACATTTGTGTCACAATCAGGTACAGTTTAGTATATAGATGGTCTCATCACGATAGTTTTCTGTCCATTGAAGCATTTTTATATCTGTACTTCTCTTTATTCTATAGGTCTTTTCCCAAAATGTTCATAAAAACTGTTGATGGTTTCACCATCATCTGTCAAAGTGGTCACTCAGGGCAGGCGAAGTTGGTTTTCTTGACACCAGCACCAGCTTAGCTCACATCACTGTTGCACTTGCCTGGTTCCTTGCAAAGTTGACCTTTCATTGGTTCAGCAGTGTCCTCCTACAACACATAACTTGGATGACAGATTAATTTTCTCCCAGTGTTAAATCTCCTTGAGGCACACACTTGATATCCCCATCTTTCTGCATCACCCACCAGGTATACCCTGGACCTTGGGCAAAGACAATCCCACGAGTGCAATCCCACAGCACTTGTCTTTCCAGGCCCAAGATAGTGTTTCGGGCCGTGGCATGGTTTACAGGGTATGTTTCCAGCCACCCAGTAGTTGCTTCTTCCATGGTGAGTATGTACCGTTTGCCTTGGCGGGTTTGTGGAAGTGGTCCGATGTAGTCAATCTGCCAGACCTCACCATATCGAAATCCAAGCCATCTCCCCCTATTCCAGGGAGACTTTACCCTCATGGCTCGTTTGATTGCAGCACAGGTCTCACACTGATGGGTAACCTGTGTGATGGCCTCAATGGTCAGTTCCTCTTTCGAGTCACTCAATATAGAGGACTCACAAGCTGACTATAGCCTGGCACATGCATTCTCCAAAATCCCACTAGACCTAGGAACGCTTCTGTTTCTTTTTTGCTGGTTGGCAGAGACAGAACTGTTATTTTGTTGATCACATCCGTCGGAATGTGGCGACGTCCATCCTGACATTTTACCCCCAAGAACTGGATTTCCTGTGCAGGTCCCTTGACCTTATTCTGTTTAATGGCAAATCCAGCTTTCAGGAGAATTGGAATTATTTTCTTCCCTTTCCCAAAAACTTCTTCTGCTGTGTTACCCCATACGATGATATCATCGATATACTGCAGGTGTTCAGGAGCGTTCCCCTGTTCCAGTGTCGTCTGGATCAGTCCATGGCAGATGGCAGGGCTGTGTTTCCACCCCTGGGGCAGTCGATTCCAAGTATACTGAATGCCCCTCCAAGTGAAAGCAAATTGTGGCCTGCATGCTGCTGCTAGACGGATAGAGAAAAATGCATTAGCAGTATCGATAGTAGCATTCCACTTGGCTGCCTTTGACTCTAGTTCGTACTAGAGTTCTAGCATGTCTGGCACTGTTGCACCTAGTGGTGGTGTGACTTCATTCAGGCCCCGATAGTCCACTGTTAGCCTCCACTCGCCATTGGACTTTCGCACTGGCCATATAGGACTGTTAAAAGGTGAATGAGTTTTGCTGATCACTCCTTGGCTCTCCAGATGGTGAACTAACTCATGGAGAGGAATCAGGGAGTCTCGGTTGGTGCGCTATTGCCGCCGGTGCACAGTTGTAGTCGCAATTGGCACTTGCTCTTCTTCAATCCTCAGCAATCCTACAGCAGAAGGGTCTTGTGAGAGACCAGGCAGGGTAGACAGCTGCTTAATCTTCTCTGTGCTCAAGGCAGCTATGCCAAAAGCCCACCGGTACCCTGTTGGATCCTTGAGGTACCCTTTCCTGAGGTAGTCTATGCCGACGATGCACGGAGCCTCTGGGCCAGTCACGATGGGGTGCTTTTGCCACTCATTCCCCGTTAGACTCACTTCAGCTTCCAATATGGTTAGCTCTTGGGATCCCCCCGTCACTCCGGAGATAGAGATGGGGTCTGCCCCTTGGTGGCCTGACGGCCTTAGGGTACACTGTGCGCCTGTGTCCACTAAAGCCTTCTATTTTTGCGGTTCCGGTGTGCCAGGCCATCGAATCCACACAGTCCAGTAAATCCGGTTGTCCCTCTCCTCTACCTGGCCAGAGGCAGGGCCCCACTAGCCCTGGTCGGAGTATCTATCAATTATTTCTTCCAAACGTGAAGGAGAAGTCTCTTCATCAGGGTTAGGAGTATTACTGTTCCTTCTACTCCCTCTGGGGGACTGTTCAACAGAAACTGGGGCAGCAATCCTCCTAGGGGCCCTCTTTGTTGCTGCTGTATCTTTCCGTAGCTCACGTAGCCGAGCAGCTAGGGCCGAGGTCGGTTCACCGTCCCACTTCCTCATATCTTCCCCGTGGTCACGTAAATAAAACCACAAGGTACCTCGAGGTGTGTGTCCCTTGTTTGAGCCGGGGACTGCTGGTGCTTGAAGGCCAAAGATTTTTCCGTCTAGGTGAGGACGAAGCTATGTGTTCATCTAACCGTTGGGACAGTCTCTCCACAGCTGAAATGCAGCCCCGTACTGGGGCAGAGAGATTTTCTTCATATTTATGAAGTTGATTGGACACGTTGTCCACAGTTGGCCCCATCCCCTCGTCCCAACCCATGACTGCCAGTGTGCTGGCATATTTTGGGGGTGCAGCCCGTACAAACTTCCACCACTTGGACGCTGTGCATTGGACTTCATCGGGGTCTTTAGGTGCCTGGGCGTTGTTTAAATCAATATAAAGCATCTCCAGCACAGCTAATTCCCGCAGCTGCTGGAATCTTATCCATATCCATAGTGGTCCCTTATCCATAGTGTCCATTTGTTTACAATGTTCTCTTTGTGGGGATACCTTTCTATCACAGCTGTTAGGATTCGCCTCCAGAGGCTGATAACTTGTGCCTCTCTTCCAATTACTCTGTCAATGAGTCTTTCTCTAGAAAGGGATCCCAGCTGCTTGGCTTCGTTGCCTTCTAGCTGTTGGGTATTGGCCCCACTATCCCAGCGTCGAAGCAGCCAAGTGAGGATGTACTCACCTGGACGGCGACTGAAGTCTTTTCGTATTTCTCGCAGCTCACTCAAGGATAGAGACCGAGTAGTTTCTGATTCATCTATGATTTCAGTCTCTTCTTCGTGATGTTGCCGTGATAACGCTGCTTTAGAGCCGCTTGCCTTTTCCTCTTCTCCCTCATCCATAGGAGGCGCTCCTTCCCTTACTAAACGACCTGATCTCCGTTTCCACTGTTTCGTCTTTACTACGGGGGCGACTGATACCAAAGATGGTCGGTCCTCTGGGGTGGTCACAGTGTGTGCTGTCTCATCATCAAATTCAAGAACCTCCCTATCCCCTTGAGGGTGCTGGGCAATGTTAATTGACATCTGATAGGCGTAAGCCAGACCCCAGCAGAGTGCAGCCAGCTGGTGGAGTTCTCTAGTATTGCCAGGGTCAGGGCATACATCTTTCAAACATTCTACCAGCTTTCTTGGATTTTGTACTTGTTCAGGGGTGAAATTTAGAACCATTGGAGGAGAAAACCGTGATAGGTACCTGCCCAAATCCCCCCACACACCTTGCCACCCACAACTTTGTCTGGGGACAGGTCCTTGGATAATATTCTTAATAAACTGCTTTGCCTTGGGAAGAAGACAAACACTAGACCTAGTATATGAGGATAATATCTCACCAGGGGTATCCAAGATACTGAAAGTCTGCTGTAATTTGCCCACAGGGAGAAAAGTAGAAGGCACCACACCCGATATTATTCACTGATTGACTGCTGGGGGCAAAAAAGAAAGCACTGTAATTCTTAATATTTTCAATAAGATAATCTCCAGGAGACCAGGAGGATAACAATGCCGGGGTTGAATACCAAACCAAACTGAAGGCCAGTATGTTACAGCACAACATGATAAAAAAACAAGCACAGACTTCAACATTTTCTCTGACCGGATGTAAAGGAAAAAAGAAAACAGAGAGTGGGCTACATACAACATATCCACACAGAAAAGTATTACCAGAAAACCGAGCATTATGACAACCAATATCTTAGTTGTAAATACTTCAATCAATACTATTGTTATCTCAACCCTCGAGCGCCACAACCCCTTTGGAGCCCAACCCTTGTTGGGCGCCAAAAAGGACAGTGGTGGTTTTACTCAGGTGGGCAGCCGAGCTCCACCACAGCCGCTCTCTCACTCCCCCTCTCCTCAAAGAGGAAGGGGGAGAAAATACAACACAGAGAACTCGAGGTTTCAAATAAGAAAGGTATAATTAAAGGGAAAGGGAATGGGGAGAAAAAGAAACAAAAGAAACAATAAGTCCGCATGGAAGCACAGAGAGAGAAAAAAATTATTCTCTACTTCCCATCAGCGAGCGGTGTTCGGCCAGGTCCTGGGAAGCAGGGCCTCAAACGCGTAGTGGATGTTTAGGAGGAACAGCCCCCTCCCCCACGAGAGCCCCCCCTTTTATTGCTGAGTGTGACATCGGGTGTTACAGAATATCCCTTTGGTTGGTTTAGGTCAGCTGGCCCGACAACGTCCCCTCCCCATAACTTGCCCACACCTAGCCTGCTGGCTCTTGGGGGCTTGGAAGGAGTCCTGATGCTGTGCCAGCACTACGCAGACACAACACTGGAGTGATATCAGTGCTGTTCCAGCTACGAGTGCAGAGTACAGCACTGTGCGGGCTGCTGCAGGGAAAAGGTGACTCCAGCTCAGACAGCCCCAACACACGGGGTCCGGGTCCGACCTCGGGAGGCTCGGGGACGGTGGTCCCGGGGCCCGCGTGACCGGCCTCCGTCGGAACGGGTGCCGGCTATCCCATGTCCCGTGGGTCCGAACTCGGGCTGCGTGGGGTCCGGCCATCACGCTTCCCAGGGCTCCGGTCTTTGGCGACGCATGTGCCAAGCGCACCGGGTTCCCGGTCCGACCTCGGGCGGCGCGGGGCTGGCTGATCCTATAATCTGGGCTCCGGTCTTTGCGATGCGTGTGCTGGACGCAGCGGAGACCGTGTGTGACTTCGTGCGGTTCGGGGACGGCGATGCCGAGGCCCGTGTGTCCGGCCTCCGGCGGCGCGGGTGCCGGCTGTCCCGTGGGTCCGAAGTCGGGCGACGAACAGTGAGCCGGGCGATGAACCGTGAGCTTCACTGCCGAGCCGTGAAGCGGGAGGCTGCTGCCCACCGGCTCGGGCTCTGGCCGTCCCGGAATCCAGCAGGTTCGATCTCTTGCGGAGCTGCGGCAGGCCGTCCTGCCCTCCCGGGTAGCTCCTGCCGGAGGCGTGGGATGCGACCGTCCCGAGGTCCTAGGCTGCGGTCCTGGGCGACGCGTGTGCTAGCCGCAGCGGGGTCCGGGTCCGACTTTGGCTTTGTCAGGGACGGCGGTCCCGGGCTCCAGGTGTCCGGCCTCGGGCGGCGCGGCCGGCTGTCCCGTGTCCCGGCGATCAGAACTCGGGCGGGAGGCTGTTGTCTGCCGGCTCGGGGTCTGGCCGTGCCGGAGACAGGGGGTTCGGTCCCGTGCGAAGCTGCGGCCGGCCGACCCGCGCTCCCCGTTTCTCTATCCCGGGGCGCGGAATCTGACCCTCGCAAGCCCCTGGGCTCCGTTGTCGGGAGACGCTTGTGCTAGTCGCAGCGGTGTGGCCGGCCGTCCCGATTCTCTGGGATCCGGTCTTGGGCGACGCTTGGGAGCCCAGAAGCTCTTGGGAGCCCAGCGACTAGGGACAGCCGGCCCCGCGCCGCCCGAGGCGGGACACCTGGACACCGCGACCGCCGGCCCCGAGAAGCCGAGTTCGGCCCCGGAGCCCGCTGAGTCTAGCAATGGACCGGTGCCCAGCGTTTCGGGACGGCCGGCCACCGAACCGCACGGCACCGAAAGCCCGCTCTCTGGGAAGGCGGCGGACGCCAGCCCCCCGCTTCACTGCACGGCCGGCCCCCACGCCCCCTGAAGTCGGATGCCCGGGACACGACATAGCCGGCCCCCGCAAGCCGACGGCCCCGGAATCGCCGTCCCCGAACCGTCCGATGTCGGACCCGGCACCCGGTGCTGCCTGCAAACGCGTCGCACAAGACCGGAGCACAGGGGCTCGGAAGAGCCAGCTCCCGCCCTGCCGGAGGCCGGACTCCCGGGCTATGTCCACATGTCTCTTCAATACTTTTAAGGATCGGGTCTCTTACCACTTCCCCGGGCAGCCTGTTCTAATAGCAAAGCACCCCTTCCATGCAGAAATGCTTATTCAGTATCGAGCTAGCCAGTGCTGGTAAACAGAGGTGTTTCTCCCTAGGGGTAGGGCTTGGCATTTCCCTCTCCTGAACTTCAAAAGGTTCCTGCCTGCCCCTATCTGCAGCCTGTCAAGGTTCCTCTGAATGCGCAGCCCCCCCATACAAGCGCCTTTTCCACAGAGGCCACCGACCACCCGCCGCCTCGCCCCCTCCCAATTCGGCCTGCCCCAGGGCGCCACCGACCACCAACCTCCTTGCAGCACCACGCCTCAGCATCCCGAGCTATCCCGACAGCTTCCACCCATCGGGAGGTCCCACTTGTAATAAATGACCGAGTCCCAAATAGGCTTACAATTAATGTTTATGATTTATTAAAGGAATAGAGGTAAGCAAACAGCGCTGGGTGCGCCAGGAGTTTCTGCTCCACCAAGACGCACACAAGTTACATCAGGCGGCTGGTTTTTATGCTGCTAGGCTAATACATATTCATTGCTACTTCTACAAAAGGCAGGGTTATTCTAATTAGTTCCCAGAATCCGAACCCTCCCACTGGTGCAGGCGTTATCAGTCTCCGGTGGTCCCTCTGGGGGCCGCTCGTACTGAAGGCTCGTAGTCTTCCTCCCAGGCTTTGTCCTTTGGTCGTTCTTCAGCTTCTCCCCTCCCCTTATTTAGTAGTTGCTGGGCCAGATGTCAGAAAGCTGTGTCTCGTGCAGTAGTCCGCACAGGCACTGCATAGCAAACACACCAAGTAACATTGACTTCAGTTACTCGCAACAGTTACTCACCTGATAAAGAACTGCATGCAATAAAGGCATCAATACTACATTAGTTTATTCTAACAGATCCTACTAGCTGTTACCTCAAAAAGATGTGCGTACCCTTCGCTACTTGGAAACGCATCAGTCCATAAACTCTCATCCACCTGAAGAAGCCCGCAACTGACCGAAGGAAAAACAAACACCCCAAAGAGCAGCCCAAGCAGAATGAGCTCTCTGAGGGGATGTCTGGGACTCATATACCATTTGGCCTCGCCTAGCACCCAAATCCAATCACCTGGGAAGGGTAGGGGCAAAGCACAAGGAAGTAGGAAGAGAGCAGCAGCAGCAGCTGTGGTGTGTGTGTTTTTTTTTTTTTGAGTGTGTGATTTTTCTTTTTATTTTTTAATCAGTTTTAGCTCAAAAGCATGCATAGTGCAGACAAGAGAACGAGGGTGTTTCTAGAAGCAAAAATCCCCATGTTTTTGCTGCAGCTTTCAATATTAAAAGACATTATGACCAAGCAAGTAATTGGAACTCTTCCAACTGGAATTAGCTCAAACTTTTATTTACGTATAAAGAAAAAACTAGGAGTAGAACATCTGCTCCATCTTTTCCTCTCTCAGCTTGCCATAGGCAGCTCTGGCTGTGACGTCCCAGACTGCATACTGCGTTTCAGCTTTAACAAAAGAAAACCTTTACCCAAACCCTTCTCGAAGGTCATCATGTTGGAAAAGTGTAAATTGTGGGTTTTGGAGATCATCAGGTATGTTTAGGGTTGTTTTGGGGTGGATCTATGATTTTGAAGGATTTTCTTCCAATTTTGGGGGTGATCCCTTTCTTTTTTTTTTTTTTTTTTTTTTGACGTGTTTTGTGGTCTCCGTTGGGTTTCGTTGGGTTTTCCATGGTCTTCAATGTGGAAAAGTGTAAATTGTGGGTTTTGGAGAAGTTCAGGTTGGTTTAGGGGGATTTTTGGTGTGGATCTATGGCTTTTGGGGTTTTCTTTCGTTGTTGGGGTTGAACCAGTTCTTGTTTGGGGTGTTTTTGACGTTTTTGGGGTCTCCGTTGGGTTTTGTTGGGTTCTCGTTGGTCGTTAAGCTAAATGGGAGTGGATTGTGGGTTTTGAAGAAGATCAGGTGAGTTTAGGGTGGTTTTGCGGGGAAATGCATAGTTTTTGTTGTTTTTTCTTCTGATCCAGTTCTTTTTTGGGGTGTTTTTGACGTGTTTTGGGGTCTCCGTTGGGTTTCATTGGGTTTTCCGTGGTCATGGTGGTGGAAAAGTGTAAATTGTTGGTTTTGGAGAACATGAGGTAGGTTTAGGTTGGTTTTGGCATTGGATCTCTGTTTTTGGGGGATTTTCTTTCGTTTTTGGAGGTGATCCCGTTCTTTTTTGGGGTGTTTTTGATGTGTTTTGGGTTCTCCGTTGGGTTTCGTTGGGTTTTCCGTGGTCATCATGGTGGAAAAATGTAAATTGTGGGTTTTGGAGAACATCAGGTAGGTTTAGTGTCGTTTTGGGGTGGATCTATGGTTTTGGGGGATTTTGTTCCATTTATGGGGTGATCCCGTTCTTTTTTGGGGTGTTTTTGACGTGTTTTGGGTTCTCCGTTGGGTTTCGTTGTGTTTTCCGTTGGCATCATGGTGGAAAAGGGTAAATTGTGGGTTTTGGAGAACATCAGGTAGGTTTAGGGGGACTTTTGGGGTGGATTCATGGTATTCGTTTTTTTTTTTCTGTTTTTTTGGGGTGATCCCGTTCTTTTTTGGGGTGTTTTTGATGTGTTTTTGGGTCTCCGTTAGGTTTTGTTTGGTTCTTGTTGGTCATCATGGTGGAAAAGTGTACATTGTGGGTTTTGGAGAATATCAGGTGAGTTTAAGTTTTTTTGGGTGGTGTATCTATGATTTTGGGGGAATTCTTCTGTTTTTTAGCGTTTTCTTCTGTTTTTGAGGTGGTCCCATTCTTTTTTGGGGTGTTTTGGACATATTTTGGGGTCTCCGTTGGTTTTTGTTGGGTTCTTGTTGTTCATCATGGTGAAAACGGGTAAATTGTGGGTATTGGAGAACATCAGGTAGGTTTAGGGGGACTTTTGGGGTGGATCAACGGCTTTTAGGGTTTTCTTTCGGTTTTGGGGGTGATCCCGCTTTTTTTTGTGGTGTTTTTGACGTGTTTTGGGGTTTCCGTTGCGTTTTGTTGATTTCCTAATGTGTTTTAAGTTTGCTGGGAGTGGACATTGGGATTTGGAGAACATCAGGTAGGTTTAGTGTGTTTTTGGGGTGGATCTATGGTATTTGGGGTTTTCTTCTGTTTTTTTCTTTCTGGGGGAGTGATCCAATTCATTTTGGGGGTGTTTTTGACGTGTTTTGGGGTCTCCGTTGGGTTTTAGTTGGATTCTTGTTGGTCCTTAAGGTAAATGGGAATGGATTGTGGGTTTTGAAGAAGATCAGGTGAGTTTAGGGTGGTTTTGCGGGGAAATTCATAGTTTTTGTTTTTCTTCTGATCCAGTTCTTTTTTGGGGTGTTTTTGACGTGTTTTGGGGTTTCCGTTGGGTTTCGTTGAGTTCCTAATGGTTTTTATGGTGGTTGGGAGTGGACATTTGGATTTGGAGAACATCAGGTACGTTTAGAGTGGTTTTGGGATTGGATCCGTGCTTTTTGGGGATTTTGTTCCAGTTTTGGGGGTGATTCCGTTCTTGTTTGGGGTGTTTTTGACGTGTTTTGTGGTCTCTGTTTTGTTTCGTTGTGTTTTCCTTGTTCATTTTGGTGGAAAAGTTTAAATTGTTGGTTTTGGAGAACATCAGGTAGGTTTAGGGCGGTTTTGGGTTTTGATTCGTGCTTTTTGGGGATTTTGTTCCAGTTTTGGGGGTGATTCCGTTCTTGTTTGTGGTGTTTTTGATGTGTTTTGGGTTCTCCGTTGGGTTTCGTTGTGTTTTCCGTTGGCATCATGGTGGAAAAGTGTAAATTGTGGGTTTTGGAGAACATCAGGTAGGTTTAGGGGGACTTTTGGGGTGGATCAACGGCTTTTAGGGTTTTCTTTCGGTTTTGGGGGTGATCCCGCTTTTTTTTGTGGTGTTTTTGACGTGTTTTGGGGTTTCCGTTGCGTTTTGTTGATTTCCTAATGTGTTTTAAGTTTGCTGGGAGTGGACATTGGGATTTGGAGAACATCAGGTAGGTTTAGTGTGTTTTTGGGGTGGATCTATGGTATTTGGGGTTTTCTTCTGTTTTTTTTCTTTCTGGGGGAGTGATCCAATTCATTTTTGGGGTGTTTTTGACGTGTTTTGGGGTCTCCGTTGGGTTTTGTTGGGTTCTTGTTGGTCATCATGTTGGAAAAGTGTAAATTGCGGGTTTTGGAGAACATCAGGTAGGTTTAGTGTGTTTTTGGGGTGGATCTATTGTTTTTGGGGTTTTCTTTCTTTTTTAGGGGTTATCCTGTTCTTGTTTGGGGTGTTTTTGACTTGTTTTGGGGTCTCCGTTGGGTTTTAGTTGTTTTCTCGTTGGTCGTTTAGGTAATGGGAATGGATTGTGGGTTTTGAAGAAGATCAGGTGAGTTTAGGGTGGTTTTGCGGGGAAATTCATAGTTTTTGTTGTTTTTTCTTCTGATCCAGTTCTTTTTTGGGGTGTTTTTGACGTGTTTTGGGGTTTCCGTTGGGTTTCGTTGAGTTCCTAATGGTTTTTATGGTGGTTGGGAGTGGACATTTGGATTTGGAGAACATCAGGTACGTTTAGAGTGGTTTTGGGATTGGATCCGTGCTTTTTGGGGTTTTCTTTCGTTTTTGGGGGTGATCCTGTTCTTGTTTGGGGTGTTTTTGATGTGTTTTGGGTTCTCCGTTGGGTTTCGTTGGGTGTTCCGTGGTCATGGTGGTGGAAAAGTGTAAATTGTGGGTTTTGGAGAACATCAGGTAGATTTAGGGTGTTTTTGGGATGGATCTATGTTTTTGGGGGATTTTCTTCCAGTTTTGGGGGTGATTCCGTTCTTGTTTGGGGTGTTTTTGACGTGTTTTGTGGTCTCTGTTTTGTTTCGTTGTGTTTTCCTTGTTCATTTTGGTGGAAAAGTTTAAATTGTTGGTTTTGGAGAACATCAGGTAGGTTTAGGGCGGTTTTGGGATTTGATCCGTGCTTTTTGGGGATTTTGTTCCAGTTTTGGGGGTGATTCCGTTCTTGTTTGTGGTGTTTTTGATGTGTTTTGGGTTCTCCGTTGGGTTTCGTTGTGTTTTCCGTTGGCATCATGGTGGAAAAGTGTAAATTGTGGGTTTTGGAGAACATCAGGTAGGTTTAGAGGGACTTTTGGGGTGGATTCATGGTATTTGTTTTTTTTTTTCTGTTTTTTTTTGGCGTGATCCCGTTCTTTTTTGGGGTGTTTTTGATGTGTTTTTGGGTCTCCGTTAGGTTTTGTTTGGTTCTTGTTGGTCATCATGGTGGAAAAGTGTACATTGTGGGTTTTGGAGAATATCAGGTGAGTTTAAGTTTTTTTGGGTGGTGAATCTATGGTTTTGGGGGAATTCTTCTGTTTTTTTAGCGTTTTCTTCTGTTTTTGGGGTGGTCCCGTTCTTTTTTGGGGTGTTTTGGACATATTTTGGGGTCTCCGTTGGTTTTTGTTGGGTTCTTGTTGTTCATCATGGTGAAAACGGGTAAATTGTGGGTATTGGAGAACATCAGGTAGGTTTAGGGGGACTTTTGGGGTGGATCAACGGCTTTTAGGGTTTTCTTTCGGTTTTGGGGGTGATCCCGCTTTTTTTTGTGGTGTTTTTGACGTGTTTTGGGGTTTCCGTTGCGTTTTGTTGATTTCCTAATGTGTTTTAAGTTTGCTGGGAGTGGACTTTGGGTTTTGGAGAACATCAGGTAGGTTTAGTGTGTTTTTGGGGTAGATCTATGGTATTTGGTGTTTTCTTCTGTTTTTTTCTTTCTGGGGGAGTGATCCAATTCATTTTTGGGGTGTTTTTGACGTGTTTTGGGGTCTCCGTTGGGTTTTGTTGGGTTCTTGTTGGTCATCATGTTGGAAAAGTGTAAATTGCGGGTTTTGGAGAACATCAGGTAGGTTTAGTGTCGTTTTTTGGGTGGACCTATGTTTTTTGGGGATTTTCTTCCAGTTTTGGGGGTGATTCCGTTCTTGTTTGGGGTGTTTTTGACTTGTTTTGGGGTCTCCGTTGGGTTTTAGTTGGATTCTCGTTGGTCCTTAAGGTAAATCGGAATGGATTGTGGGTTTTGAAGAAGATCAGGTGAGTTTAGGGTGGTTTTGCGGGGAAATGCATAGTTTTTGTTGTTTTTTCTTCTGATCCAGTTCTTTTTTGGGGTGTTTTTGACGTGTTTTGGGGTTTCCGTTGGGTTTCGTTGAGTTCCTAATGGGTTTTATGGTGGTTGGGAGTGGACATTTGGATTTGGAGAACATCAGGTACGTTTAGAGTGGTTTTGGGATTGGATCCGTGCTTTTTGGGGATTTTGTTCCAGTTTTGGGGGTGATTCCGTTCTTGTTTGGGGTGTTTTTGACGTGTTTTGTGGTCTCTGTTTTGTTTCGTTGTGTTTTCCTTGTTCATTTTGGTGGAAAAGGCTGAATAGTGGGTTTTGGAGAACATCAGGTAGGTATAGGGTGGTTTTGGGATTTGATCCGTGCTTTTTGGGGATTTTGTTCCAGTTTTGGGGGTGATTCCGTTCTTGTTTGTGGTGTTTTTGATGTGTTTTGGGTTCTCCGTTGGGTTTCGTTGTGTTTTCCGTTGGCATCATGGTGGAAAAGTGTACATTGTGGGTTTTGGAGAATATCAGGTGAGTTTAAGTTTTTCTGGGTGGTGAATCTATGGTTTTGGGGGAATTCTTCTGTTTTTTTAGCGTTTTCTTCTGTTTTTGGGGTGGTCCCATTCTTTTTTGGGGTGTTTTGGACATATTTTGTGGTCTCCGTTGGTTTTTGTTGGGTTCTTGTTGTTCATCATGGTGAAAACGGGTAAATTGTGGGTATTGGAGAACATCAGGTAGGTTTAGGAGGACTTTTGGGGTGGATCAACGGCTTTTAGGGTTTTCTTTCGGTTTTGGGGGTGATCCCGCTTTTTTTTGTGGTGTTTTTGACGTGTTTTGGGGTTTCCGTTGCGTTTTGTTGATTTCCTAATGTGTTTTAAGTTTGCTGGGAGTGGACATTGGGATTTGGAGAACATCAGGTAGGTTTAGTGTGTTTTTGGGGTAGATCTATGGTATTTGGTGTTTTCTTCTGTTTTTTTCTTTCTGGGGGAGTGATCCAATTCATTTTTGGGGTGTTTTTGACGTGTTTTGGGGTCTCCGTTGGGTTTTGTTGGGTTCTTGTTGGTCATCATGTTGGAAAAGTGTAAATTGCGGGTTTTGGAGAACATCAGGTAGGTTTAGTGTCGTTTTTTGGGTGGATCTATGTTTTTTGGGGATTTTCTTCCAGTTTTGGGGGTGATTCCGTTCTTGTTTGGGGTGTTTTTGACTTGTTTTGGGGTCTCCGTTGGGTTTTAGTTGGATTCTCGTTGGTCGTTAAGGTAAATGGGAGTGGATTGTGGGTTTTGAAGAAGATCAGGTGAGTTTAGGGTGGTTTTGCGGGGAAATGCATAGTTTTTGTTGTTTTTTCTTCTGATCCAGTTCTTTTTTGGGGTGTTTTTGACGTGTTTTGGGGTTTCCGTTGGGTTTCGTTGAGTTCCTAATGGGTTTTATGGTGGTTGGGAGTGGACATTTGGATTTGGAGAACATCAGGTACGTTTAGAGTGGTTTTGGGATTGGATCCGTGCTTTTTGGGGTTTTCTTTCGTTTTGGGGGGTGATCCTGTTCTTGTTTGGGGTGTTTTTGATGTGTTTTGGGGTCTCCGTTGGGTTTCGTTGGGTTTTCCGTGGTGATCATGGTGGAAAAGTGTAAATTGTGGGTTTTGGAGAACATCAGGTAGGTTTATGAGGACTTTTGGGGCAGATTCATGGTTTTTAGGGTTTTCTTCTGTTTTTTTTCTAGTGATCCAGTTGTTTTTCGGCGTGTTTTTGACGTGTTTTGGGGTCTCCATTGGGTTTCATTGGGTTTTCCGTGGTCATGGTGGTGGAAAAGTGTAAATTGTGGGTTTTGGAGAACATCAGGTAGATTTAGGGTGTTTTTGGGGTGGATCTATGTTTTTGGGGGATTTTCTTCCAGTTTTGGGGGTGATTCCGTTCTTGTTTGGGGTGTTTTTGACTTGTTTTGTGGTCTCTGTTTTGTTTCGTTGTGTTTTCCTTGTTCATTTTGGTGGAAAAGGCTGAATAGTGGGTTTTGGAGAACATCAGGTAGGTTTAGGGTGGTTTTGGGATTTGATCCGTGCTTTTTGGGGATTTTGTTCCAGTTTTGGGGGTGATTCCGTTCTTGTTTGTGGTGTTTTTGATGTGTTTTGGGTTCTCCGTTGGGTTTCGTTGGGTGTTCCGTGGTCATGGTGGTGGAAAAGTGTAAATTGTGGGTTTTGGAGAACATCAGGTAGGTTTAGGGGGACTTTTGGGGTGGATTCATGGTATTTGTTTTTTTTTTCTGTTTTTTTTTGGGGTGATCCCGTTCTTTTTTGGGGTGTTTTTGATGTGTTTTTGGGTCTCCGTTAGGTTTTGTTTGGTTCTTGTTGGTCATCATGGTGGAAAAGTGTACATTGTGGGTTTTGGAGAATATCAGGTGAGTTTAAGTTTTTCTGGGTGGTGAATCTATGGTTTTGGGGGAATTCTTCTGTTTTTTTAGCGTTTTCTTCTTTTTTTGGGGTGGTCCCGTTCTTTTTTGGGGTGTTTTGGACATATTTTGGGGTCTCCGTTGGTTTTTGTTGGGTTCTTGTTGTTCATCATGGTGAAAACGGGTAAATTGTGGGTATTGGAGAACATCAGGTAGGTTTAGGGGGACTTTTGGGGTGGATCAACGGCTTTTAGGGTTTTCTTTCGGTTTTGGGGGTGATCCCGCTTTTTTTTTGTGGTGTTTTTGACGTGTTTTGGGGTTTCTGTTGCGTTTTGTTGATTTCCTAATGTTTTTTAAGTTTGTTGGGAGTGGACTTTGGGATTTGGAGAACATCAGGTAGGTTTAGTGTGTTTTCGGGGTGGATCTATGGTTTTTGGGGTTTTCTTTCTTTTTTAGGGGTTATCCCGTTCTTGTTTGGGGTGTTTCTGACGTGTTTTGGGGTCTCCGTTGGGTTTTAGTTGGATTCTCGTTGGTCCTTAAGGTAAATGGGAGTGGATTGTGGGTTTTGAAGAAGATCAGGTGAGTTTAGGGTGGTTTTGCGGGGAAATGCATAGTTTTTGTTGTTTTTTCTTCTGATCCAGTTCTTTTTTGGGGTGTTTTTGACGTGTTTTGGGGTTTCCGTTGGGTTTCGTTGAGTTCCTAATGGTTTTTATGGTGGTTGGGAGTGGACATTTGGATTTGGAGAACATCAGGTACGTTTAGAGTGGTTTTGGGATTGGATCCGTGCTTTTTGGGGTTTTCTTTCGTTTTGGGGGGTGATCCTGTTCTTGTTTGGGGTGTTTTTGATGTGTTTTGGGTTCTCCGTTGGGTTTCGTTGGGTGTTCCATGGTCATGGTGGTGGAAAAGTGTATATTGTGGGTTTTGGAGAACATCAGGTAGGTTTATGAGGACTTTTGGGGCAGATTCATGGTTTTTAGGGTTTTCTTCTGTTTTTTTCTAGTGATCCAGTTGTTTTTCGGCGTGTTTTTGACGTGTTTTGGGGTCTCCATTGGGTTTCATTGGGTTTTCCGTGGTCATGGTGGTGGAAAAGTGTAAATTGTGGGTTTTGGAGAACATCAGGTAGATTTAGGGTGTTTTTGGGGTGGATCTATGTTTTTGGGGGATTTTCTTCCAGTTTTGGGGGTGATTCCGTTCTTGTTTGGGGTGTTTTTGACGTGTTTTGTGGTCTCTGTTTTGTTTCGTTGTGTTTTCCTTGTTCATTTTGGTGGAAAAGTTTAAATTGTTGGTTTTGGAGAACATCAGGTAGGTTTAGGGCGGTTTTGGGATTTGATCCGTGCTTTTTGGGGATTTTGTTCCAGTTTTGGGGGTGATTCCGTTCTTGTTTGTGGTGTTTTTGATGTGTTTTGGGTTCTCCGTTGGGTTTCGTTGGGTGTTCCGTGGTCATGGTGGTCGAAAAGGGTAAATTGTGGGTTTTGGAGAACATCAGGTAGGTTTAGGGGGACTTTTGGGGTGGATTCATGGTATTAGTTTTTTTTTTCTGTTTTTTTTTTGGTGTGATCCCGTTCTTTTTTGGGGTGTTTTTGATGTGTTTTTGGGTCTCCGTTAGGTTTTGTTTGGTTCTTGTTGGTCATCATGGTGGAAAAGTGTACATTGTGGGTTTTGGAGAATATCAGGTGAGTTTAAGTTTTTCTGGGTGGTGAATCTATGGTTTTGGGGGAATTCTTCTGTTTTTTTAGCGTTTTCTTCTGTTTTTGGGGTGGTCCCATTCTTTTTTGGGGTGGTTTGGACATATTTTGGGGTCTCCGTTGGTTTTTGTTGGGTTCTTGTTGTTCATCATGGTGAAAACGGGTAAATTGTGGGTATTGGAGAACATCAGGTAGGTTTAGGGGGACTTTTGGGGTGGATCAACGGCTTTTAGGGTTTTCTTTCGGTTTTGGGGGTGATCCCGCTTTTTTTTTGTGGTGTTTTTGACGTGTTTTGGGGTTTCCGTTGCGTTTTGTTGATTTCCTAATGTGTTTTAAGTTTGCTGGGAGTGGACATTGGGATTTGGAGAACATCAGGTAGGTTTAGTGTGTTTTTGGGGTGGATCTATGGTATTTGGGGTTTTCTTCTGTTTTTTTCTTTCTGGGGGAGTGATCCAATTCATTTTTGGGGTGTTTTTGACGTGTTTTGGGGTCTCCGTTGGGTTTTGTTGGGTTCTTGTTGGTCATCATGTTGGAAAAGTGTAAATTGCGGGTTTTGGAGAACATCAGGTAGGTTTAGTGTCGTTTTTTGGGTGGATCTATGTTTTTTGGGGATTTTCTTCCAGTTTTGGGGGTGATTCCGTTCTTGTTTGGGGTGTTTTTGACTTGTTTTGGGGTCTCCGTTGGGTTTTAGTTGGATTCTTGTTGGTCCTTAAGGTAAATGGGAATGGATTGTGGGTTTTGAAGAAGATCAGGTGAGTTTAGGGTGGTTTTGCGGGGAAATTCATAGTTTTTGTTTTTCTTCTGATCCAGTTCTTTTTTGGGGTGTTTTTGACGTGTTTTGGGGTTTCCGTTGGGTTTCGTTGAGTTCCTAATGGGTTTTATGGTGGTTGGGAGTGGACATTTGGATTTGGAGAACATCAGGTACGTTTAGAGTGGTTTTGGGATTGGATCCGTGCTTTTTGGGGATTTTGTTCCAGTTTTGGGGGTGATTCCGTTCTTGTTTGTGGTGTTTTTGACGTGTTTTGGGTTCTCCGTTGGGTTTCGTTGTGTTTTCCGTTGGTATCATGGTGGAAAAGTTTAAATTGTGGGTTTTGGAGAACATCAGGTAGGTTTAGGGGGACTTTTGGGGTGGATTCATGGTATTCGTTTTTTTTTTCTGTTTTTTTTTGGGGTGATCCCGTTCTTTTTTGGGGTGTTTTTGATGTGTTTTGGGGTCTCCGTTAGGTTTTGTTTGGTTCTTGTTGGTCATCATGGTGGAAAAGTGTACATTGTGGGTTTTGGAGAATATCAGGTGAGTTTAAGTTTTTCTGGGTGGTGAATCTATGGTTTTGGGGGAATTCTTCTTTTTTTTTTTAGCGTTTTCTTCTGTTTTTGGGGTGGTCCCGTTCTTTTTTGGGGTGTTTTGGACATATTTTGGGGTCTCCGTTGGTTTTTGTTGGGTTCTTGTTGTTCATCATGGTGAAAACGGGTAAATTGTGGGTATTGGAGAACATCAGGTAGGTTTAGGGGGACTTTTGGGGTGGATCAACGGCTTTTAGGGTTTTCTTTCGGTTTTGGGGGTGATCCCGCTTTTTTTTGTGGTGTTTTTGACGTGTTTTGGGGTTTCTGTTGCGTTTTGTTGATTTCCTAATGTTTTTTAAGTTTGTTGGGAGTGGACTTTGGGATTTGGAGAACATCAGGTAGGTTTAGTGTGTTTTCGGGGTGGATCTATGGTTTTTGGGGTTTTCTTTCTTTTTTAGGGGTTATCCCGTTCTTGTTTGGGGTGTTTCTGACGTGTTTTGGGGTCTCCGTTGGGTTTTAGTTGGATTCTCGTTGGTCGTTAAGGTAAATGGGAGTGGATTGTGGGTTTTGAAGAAGATCAGGTGAGTTTAGGGTGGTTTTGCGGGGAAATGCATAGTTTTTGGTGTTTTTTCTTCTGATCCAGTTCTTTTTTGGGGTGTTTTTGACGTGTTTTGGGGTTTCCGTTGGGTTTCGTTGAGTTCCTAATGGGTTTTATGGTGGTTGGGAGTGGACATTTGGATTTGGAGAACATCAGGTACGTTTAGAGTGGTTTTGGGATTGGATCCGTGCTTTTTGGGGTTTTCTTTCGTTTTGGGGGGTGATCCTGTTCTTGTTTGGGGTGTTTTTGATGTGTTTTGGGTTCTCCGTTGGGTTTCGTTGGGTGTTCCATGGTCATGGTGGTGGAAAAGTGTAAATTGTGGGTTTTGGAGAACATCAGGTAGGTTTATGAGGACTTTTGGGGCAGATTCATGGTTTTTAGGGTTTTCTTCTGTTTTTTTTCTAGTGATCCAGTTGTTTTTCGGCGTGTTTTTGACGTGTTTTGGGGTCTCCATTGGGTTTCATTGGGTTTTCCGTGGTCATGGTGGTGGAAAAGTGTAAATTGTGGGTTTTGGAGAACATCAGGTAGATTTAGGGTGTTTTTGGGGTGGATCTATGTTTTTGGGGGATTTTCTTCCAGTTTTGGGGGTGATTCCGTTCTTGTTTGGGGTGTTTTTGACGTGTTTTGTGGTCTCTGTTTTGTTTCGTTGTGTTTTCCTTGTTCATTTTGGTGGAAAAGGCTGAATAGTGGGTTTTGGAGAACATCAGGTAGGTTTAGGGCGGTTTTGGGATTTGATCCGTGCTTTTTGGGGATTTTGTTCCAGTTTTGGGGGTGATTCCGTTCTTGTTTGTGGTGTTTTTGATGTGTTTTGGGTTCTCCGTTGGGTTTCGTTGTGTTTTCCGTTGGCATCATGGTGGAAAAGGGTAAATTGTGGGTTTTGGAGAACATCAGGTAGGTTTAGAGGGACTTTTGGGGTGGATTCATGGTATTCGTTTTTTTTTTCTGTTTTTTTTTGGGGTGATCCCGTTCTTTTTTGGGGTGTTTTTGATGTGTTTTGGGGTCTCCGTTGGGTTTTGTTGGGTTCTTGTTGGTCATCATGTTGGAAAAGTGTAAATTGTGGGTTTTGGAGAATATCAGGTGAGTTTAAGTTTTTCTGGGTGGTGAATCTATGGTTTTGGGGGAATTCTTCTGTTTTTTTTTAGCGTTTTCTTCTGTTTTTGGGGTGGTCCCGTTCTTTTTTGGGGTGGTTTGGACATATTTTGGGGTCTCCGTTGGTTTTTGTTGGGTTCTTGTTGTTCATCATGGTGAAAACGGGTAAATTGTGGGTATTGGAGAACATCAGGTAGGTTTAGGGGGACTTTTGGGGTGGATCAACGGCTTTTAGGGTTTTCTTTCGGTTTTGGGGGTGATCCCGCTTTTTTTTGTGGTGTTTTTGACGTGTTTTGGGGTTTCCGTTGCGTTTTGTTGATTTCCTAATGTGTTTTAAGTTTGCTGGGAGTGGACATTGGGATTTGGAGAACATCAGGTAGGTTTAGTGTGTTTTTGGGGTAGATCTATGGTATTTGGGGTTTTCTTCTGTTTTTTTGGGGGGAGTGATCCAATTCATTTTGGGGGTGTTTTTGACGTGTTTTGGGGTCTCCGTTGGGTTTTGTTGGGTTCTTGTTGGTCATCATGTTGGAAAAGTGTAAATTGCGGGTTTTGGAGAACATCAGGTAGGTTTAGTGTCGTTTTTTGGGTGGATCTATGTTTTTTGGGGATTTTCTTCCAGTTTTGGGGGTGATTCCGTTCTTGTTTGGGGTGTTTTTGACTTGTTTTGGGGTCTCCGTTGGGTTTTAGTTGGATTCTCGTTGGTCGTTAAGGTAAATGGGAGTGGATTGTGGGTTTTGAAGAAGATCAGGTGAGTTTAGGGTGGTTTTGCGGGGAAATGCATAGTTTTTGGTGTTTTTTCTTCTGATCCAGTTCTTTTTTGGGGTGTTTTTGACGTGTTTTGGGGTTTCCGTTGGGTTTCGTTGAGTTCCTAATGGGTTTTATGGTGGTTGGGAGTGGACATTTGGATTTGGAGAACATCAGGTACGTTTAGAGTGGTTTTGGGATTGGATCCGTGCTTTTTGGGGTTTTCTTTCGTTTTGGGGGGTGATCCTGTTCTTGTTTGGGGTGTTTTTGATGTGTTTTGGGGTCTCCGTTGGGTTTCGTTGGGTTTTCCGTGGTGATCATGGTGGAAAAGTGTAAATTGTGGGTTTTGGAGAACATCAGGTAGGTTTATGAGGACTTTTGGGGCAGATTCATGGTTTTTAGGGTTTTCTTCTGTTTTTTTTTCTAGTGATCCAGTTGTTTTTCGGCGTGTTTTTGACGTGTTTTGGGGTCTCCATTGGGTTTCATTGGGTTTTCCGTGGTCATGGTGGTGGAAAAGTGTAAATTGTGGGTTTTGGAGAACATCAGGTAGATTTAGGGTGTTTTTGGGGTGGATCTATGTTTTTGGGGGATTTTCTTCCAGTTTTGGGGGTGATTCCGTTCTTGTTTGGGGTGTTTTTGACGTGTTTTGTGGTCTCTGTTTTGTTTCGTTGTGTTTTCCTTGTTCATTTTGGTGGAAAAGGCTGAATAGTGGGTTTTGGAGAACATCAGGTAGGTTTAGGGCGGTTTTGGGATTTGATCCGTGCTTTTTGGGGATTTTGTTCCAGTTTTGGGGGTGATTCCGTTCTTGTTTGTGGTGTTTTTGATGTGTTTTGGGTTCTCCGTTGGGTTTCGTTGGGTGTTCCGTGGTCATGGTGGTGGAAAAGTGTAAATTGTGGGTTTTGGAGAACATCAGGTAGGTTTAGGGGGACTTTTGGGGTGGATTCATGGTATTTGTTTTTTTTTTCTGTTTTTTTTTTGGTGTGATCCCGTTCTTTTTTGGGGTGTTTTTGATGTGTTTTTGGGTCTCCGTTAGGTTTTGTTTGGTTCTTGTTGGTCATCATGGTGGAAAAGTGTACATTGTGGGTTTTGGAGAATATCAGGTGAGTTTAAGTTTTTCTGGGTGGTGAATCTATGGTTTTGGGGGAATTCTTCTGTTTTTTTAGCGTTTTCTTCTGTTTTTGGGGTGGTCCCATTCTTTTTTGGGGTGGTTTGGACATATTTTGGGGTCTCCGTTGGTTTTTGTTGGGTTCTTGTTGTTCATCATGGTGAAAACGGGTAAATTGTGGGTATTGGAGAACATCAGGTAGGTTTAGGGGGACTTTTGGGGTGGATCAACGGCTTTTAGGGTTTTCTTTCGGTTTTGGGGGTGATCCCGCTTTTTTTTGTGGTGTTTTTGACGTGTTTTGGGGTTTCCGTTGCGTTTTGTTGATTTCCTAATGTGTTTTAAGTTTGCTGGGAGTGGACATTGGGATTTGGAGAACATCAGGTAGGTTTAGTGTGTTTTTGGGGTGGATCTATGGTATTTGGGGTTTTCTTCTGTTTTTTTTCTTTCTGGGGGAGTGATCCAATTCATTTTGGGGGTGTTTTTGACGTGTTTTGGGGTCTCCGTTGGGTTTTGTTGGGTTCTTGTTGGTCATCATGTTGGAAAAGTGTAAATTGCGGGTTTTGGAGAACATCAGGTAGGTTTAGTGTCGTTTTTTGGGTGGATCTATGTTTTTTGGGGATTTTCTTCCAGTTTTGGGGGTGATTCCGTTCTTGTTTGGGGTGTTTTTGACTTGTTTTGGGGTCTCCGTTGGGTTTTAGTTGGATTCTCGTTGGTCGTTAAGGTAAATGGGAGTGGATTGTGGGTTTTGAAGAAGATCAGGTGAGTTTAGGGTGGTTTTGCGGGGAAATGCATAGTTTTTGGTGTTTTTTCTTCTGATCCAGTTCTTTTTTGGGGTGTTTTTGACGTGTTTTGGGGTTTCCGTTGGGTTTCGTTGAGTTCCTAATGGGTTTTATGGTGGTTGGGAGTGGACATTTGGATTTGGAGAACATCAGGTACGTTTAGAGTGGTTTTGGGATTGGATCCGTGCTTTTTGGGGTTTTCTTTCGTTTTGGGGGGTGATCCTGTTCTTGTTTGGGGTGTTTTTGATGTGTTTTGGGGTCTCCGTTGGGTTTCGTTGGGTTTTCCGTGGTGATCATGGTGGAAAAGTGTAAATTGTGGGTTTTGGAGAACATCAGGTAGGTTTATGAGGACTTTTGGGGCAGATTCATGGTTTTTAGGGTTTTCTTCTGTTTTTTTTTCTAGTGATCCAGTTGTTTTTCGGCGTGTTTTTGACGTGTTTTGGGGTCTCCATTGGGTTTCATTGGGTTTTCCGTGGTCATGGTGGTGGAAAAGTGTAAATTGTGGGTTTTGGAGAACATCAGGTAGATTTAGGGTGTTTTTGGGGTGGATCTATGTTTTTGGGGGATTTTCTTCCAGTTTTGGGGGTGATTCCGTTCTTGTTTGGGGTGTTTTTGACGTGTTTTGTGGTCTCTGTTTTGTTTCGTTGTGTTTTCCTTGTTCATTTTGGTGGAAAAGGCTGAATAGTGGGTTTTGGAGAACATCAGGTAGGTTTAGGGCGGTTTTGGGATTTGATCCGTGCTTTTTGGGGATTTTGTTCCAGTTTTGGGGGTGATTCCGTTCTTGTTTGTGGTGTTTTTGATGTGTTTTGGGTTCTCCGTTGGGTTTCGTTGGGTGTTCCGTGGTCATGGTGGTGGAAAAGTGTAAATTGTGGGTTTTGGAGAACATCAGGTAGGTTTAGGGGGACTTTTGGGGTGGATCAACGGCTTTTAGGGTTTTCTTTCGGTTTTGGGGGTGATCCCGCTTTTTTTTTGTGGTGTTTTTGACGTGTTTTGGGGTTTCCGTTGCGTTTTGTTGATTTCCTAATGTGTTTTAAGTTTGCTGGGAGTGGACATTGGGATTTGGAGAACATCAGGTAGGTTTAGTGTGTTTTTGGGGTGGATCTATGGTATTTGGGGTTTTCTTCTGTTTTTTTTCTTTCTGGGGGAGTGATCCAATTCATTTTGGGGGTGTTTTTGACGTGTTTTGGGGTCTCCGTTGGGTTTTGTTGGGTTCTTGTTGGTCATCATGTTGGAAAAGTGTAAATTGCGGGTTTTGGAGAACATCAGGTAGGTTTAGTGTCGTTTTTTGGGTGGATCTATGTTTTTTGGGGATTTTCTTCCAGTTTTGGGGGTGATTCCGTTCTTGTTTGGGGTGTTTTTGACTTGTTTTGGGGTCTCCGTTGGGTTTTAGTTGGATTCTTGTTGGTCCTTAAGGTAAATGGGAATGGATTGTGGGTTTTGAAGAAGATCAGGTGAGTTTAGGGTGGTTTTGCGGGGAAATTCATAGTTTTTGTTTTTCTTCTGATCCAGTTCTTTTTTGGGGTGTTTTTGACGTGTTTTGGGGTTTCCATTGGGTTTCGTTGAGTTCCTAATGGGTTTTATGGTGGTTGGGAGTGGACATTTGGATTTGGAGAACATCAGGTACGTTTAGAGTGGTTTTGGGATTGGATCCGTGCTTTTTGGGGATTTTGTTCCAGTTTTGGGGGTGATTCCGTTCTTGTTTGTGGTGTTTTTGACGTGTTTTGGGTTCTCCGTTGGGTTTCGTTGTGTTTTCCGTTGGTATCATGGTGGAAAAGTTTAAATTGTGGGTTTTGGAGAACATCAGGTAGGTTTAGGGGGACTTTTGGGGTGGATTCATGGTATTCGTTTTTTTTTTCTGTTTTTTTTTGGGGTGATCCCATTCTTTTTTGGGGTGTTTTTGATGTGTTTTGGGGTCTCCGTTAGGTTTTGTTTGGTTCTTGTTGGTCATCATGGTGGAAAAGTGTACATTGTGGGTTTTGGAGAATATCAGGTGAGTTTAAGTTTTTCTGGGTGGTGAATCTATGGTTTTGGGGGAATTCTTCTTTTTTTTTTTAGCGTTTTCTTCTGTTTTTGGGGTGGTCCCGTTCTTTTTTGGGGTGTTTTGGACATATTTTGGGGTCTCCGTTGGTTTTTGTTGGGTTCTTGTTGTTCATCATGGTGAAAACGGGTAAATTGTGGGTATTGGAGAACATCAGGTAGGTTTAGGGGGACTTTTGGGGTGGATCAACGGCTTTTAGGGTTTTCTTTCGGTTTTGGGGGTGATCCCGCTTTTTTTTTGTGGTGTTTTTGACGTGTTTTGGGGTTTCTGTTGCGTTTTGTTGATTTCCTAATGTTTTTTAAGTTTGTTGGGAGTGGACTTTGGGATTTGGAGAACATCAGGTAGGTTTAGTGTGTTTTCGGGGTGGATCTATGGTTTTTGGGGTTTTCTTTCTTTTTTAGGGGTTATCCCGTTCTTGTTTGGGGTGTTTCTGACGTGTTTTGGGGTCTCCGTTGGGTTTTAGTTGGATTCTCGTTGGTCCTTAAGGTAAATGGGAGTGGATTGTGGGTTTTGAAGAAGATCAGGTGAGTTTAGGGTGGTTTTGCGGGGAAATGCATAGTTTTTGGTGTTTTTTCTTCTGATCCAGTTCTTTTTTGGGGTGTTTTTGACGTGTTTTGGGGTTTCCGTTGGGTTTCGTTGAGTTCCTAATGGGTTTTATGGTGGTTGGGAGTGGACATTTGGATTTGGAGAACATCAGGTACGTTTAGAGTGGTTTTGGGATTGGATCCGTGCTTTTTGGGTTTTCTTTCGTTTTGGGGGGTGATCCTGTTCTTGTTTGGGGTGTTTTTGATGTGTTTTGGGTTCTCCGTTGGGTTTCGTTGGGTGTTCCATGGTCATGGTGGTGGAAAAGTGTAAATTGTGGGTTTTGGAGAACATCAGGTAGGTTTATGAGGACTTTTGGGGCAGATTCATGGTTTTTAGGGTTTTCTTCTGTTTTTTTCTAGTGATCCAGTTGTTTTTCGGCGTGTTTTTGACGTGTTTTGGGGTCTCCATTGGGTTTCATTGGGTTTTCCGTGGTCATGGTGGTGGAAAAGTGTAAATTGTGGGTTTTGGAGAACATCAGGTAGATTTAGGGTGTTTTTGGGGTGGATCTATGTTTTTGGGGGATTTTCTTCCAGTTTTGGGGGTGATTCCGTTCTTGTTTGGGGTGTTTTTGACGTGTTTTGTGGTCTCTGTTTTGTTTCGTTGTGTTTTCCTTGTTCATTTTGGTGGAAAAGGCTGAATAGTGGGTTTTGGAGAACATCAGGTAGGTTTAGGGCGGTTTTGGGATTTGATCCGTGCTTTTTGGGGATTTTGTTCCAGTTTTGGGGGTGATTCCGTTCTTGTTTGTGGTGTTTTTGATGTGTTTTGGGTTCTCCGTTGGGTTTCGTTGTGTTTTCCGTTGGCATCATGGTGGAAAAGGGTAAATTGTGGGTTTTGGAGAACATCAGGTAGGTTTAGAGGGACTTTTGGGGTGGATTCATGGTATTCGTTTTTTTTTTCTGTTTTTTTTTGGGGTGATCCCATTCTTTTTTGGGGTGTTTTTGATGTGTTTTGGGGTCTCCGTTGGGTTTTGTTGGGTTCTTGTTGGTCATCATGTTGGAAAAGTGTAAATTGTGGGTTTTGGAGAATATCAGGTGAGTTTAAGTTTTTCTGGGTGGTGAATCTATGGTTTTGGGGGAATTCTTCTGTTTTTTTTTTAGCGTTTTCTTCTTTTTTTGGGGTGTCCCGTTCTTTTTTGGGGTGGTTTGGACATATTTTGGGGTCTCCGTTGGTTTTTGTTGGGTTCTTGTTGTTCATCATGGTGAAAACGGGTAAATTGTGGGTATTGGAGAACATCAGGTAGGTTTAGGGGGACTTTTGGGGTGGATCAACGGCTTTTAGGGTTTTCTTTCGGTTTTGGGGGTGATCCCGCTTTTTTTTTTGTGGTGTTTTTGACGTGTTTTGGGGTTTCCGTTGCGTTTTGTTGATTTCCTAATGTGTTTTAAGTTTGCTGGGAGTGGACATTGGGATTTGGAGAACATCAGGTAGGTTTAGTGTGTTTTTGGGGTAGATCTATGGTATTTGGGGTTTTCTTCTGTTTTTTTGGGGGGAGTGATCCAATTCATTTTGGGGGTGTTTTTGACGTGTTTTGGGGTCTCCGTTGGGTTTTGTTGGGTTCTTGTTGGTCATCATGTTGGAAAAGTGTAAATTGCGGGTTTTGGAGAACATCAGGTAGGTTTAGTGTCGTTTTTTGGGTGGATCTATGTTTTTTGGGGATTTTCTTCCAGTTTTGGGGGTGATTCCGTTCTTGTTTGGGGTGTTTTTGACTTGTTTTGGGGTCTCCGTTGGGTTTTAGTTGGATTCTCGTTGGTCCTTAAGGTAAATGGGAGTGGATTGTGGGTTTTGAAGAAGATCAGGTGAGTTTAGGGTGGTTTTGCGGGGAAATGCATAGTTTTTGGTGTTTTTTCTTCTGATCCAGTTCTTTTTTGGGGTGTTTTTGACGTGTTTTGGGGTTTCCGTTGGGTTTCGTTGAGTTCCTAATGGGTTTTATGGTGGTGGGAGTGGACATTTGGATTTGGAGAACATCAGGTACGTTTAGAGTGGTTTTGGGATTGGATCCGTGCTTTTTGGGGTTTTCTTTCGTTTTGGGGGGTGATCCTGTTCTTGTTTGGGGTGTTTTTGATGTGTTTTGGGGTCTCCGTTGGGTTTCGTTGGGTTTTCCGTGGTGATCATGGTGGAAAAGTGTAAATTGTGGGTTTTGGAGAACATCAGGTAGGTTTATGAGGACTTTTGGGGCAGATTCATGGTTTTTAGGGTTTTCTTCTGTTTTTTTTTCTAGTGATCCAGTTGTTTTTCGGCGTGTTTTTGACGTGTTTTGGGGTCTCCATTGGGTTTCATTGGGTTTTCCGTGGTCATGGTGGTGGAAAAGTGTAAATTGTGGGTTTTGGAGAACATCAGGTAGATTTAGGGTGTTTTTGGGGTGGATCTATGTTTTTGGGGGATTTTCTTCCAGTTTTGGGGGTGATTCCGTTCTTGTTTGGGGTGTTTTTGACGTGTTTTGTGGTCTCTGTTTTGTTTCGTTGTGTTTTCCTTGTTCATTTTGGTGGAAAAGGCTGAATAGTGGGTTTTGGAGAACATCAGGTAGGTTTAGGGCGGTTTTGGGATTTGATCCGTGCTTTTTGGGGATTTTTTTCCAGTTTTGGGGGTGATTCCGTTCTTGTTTGTGGTGTTTTTGATGTGTTTTGGGTTCTCCGTTGGGTTTCGTTGTGTTTTCCGTTGGCATCATGGTGGAAAAGGGTAAATTGTGGGTTTTGGAGAACATCAGGTAGGTTTAGAGGGACTTTTGGGGTGGATTCATGGTATTCGTTTTTTTTTTCTGTTTTTTTTTGGGGTGATCCCGTTCTTTTTTGGGGTGTTTTTGATGTGTTTTGGGGTCTCCGTTGGGTTTTGTTGGGTTCTTGTTGGTCATCATGTTGGAAAAGTGTAAATTGTGGGTTTTGGAGAATATCAGGTGAGTTTAAGTTTTTCTGGGTGGTGAATCTATGGTTTTGGGGGAATTCTTCTGTTTTTTTTTAGCGTTTTCTTCTGTTTTTGGGGTGGTCCCGTTCTTTTTTGGGGTGGTTTGGACATATTTTGGGGTCTCCGTTGGTTTTTGTTGGGTTCTTGTTGTTCATCATGGTGAAAACGGGTAAATTGTGGGTATTGGAGAACATCAGGTAGGTTTAGGGGGACTTTTGGGGTGGATCAACGGCTTTTAGGGTTTTCTTTCGGTTTTGGGGGTGATCCCGCTTTTTTTTGTGGTGTTTTTGACGTGTTTTGGGGTTTCCGTTGCGTTTTGTTGATTTCCTAATGTGTTTTAAGTTTGCTGGGAGTGGACATTGGGATTTGGAGAACATCAGGTAGGTTTAGTGTGTTTTTGGGGTAGATCTATGGTATTTGGGGTTTTCTTCTGTTTTTTTGGGGGGAGTGATCCAATTCATTTTGGGGGTGTTTTTGACGTGTTTTGGGGTCTCCGTTGGGTTTTGTTGGGTTCTTGTTGGTCATCATGTTGGAAAAGTGTAAATTGCGGGTTTTGGAGAACATCAGGTAGGTTTAGTGTCGTTTTTTGGGTGGATCTATGTTTTTTGGGGATTTTCTTCCAGTTTTGGGGGTGATTCCGTTCTTGTTTGGGGTGTTTTTGACTTGTTTTGGGGTCTCCGTTGGGTTTTAGTTGGATTCTCGTTGGTCGTTAAGGTAAATGGGAGTGGATTGTGGGTTTTGAAGAAGATCAGGTGAGTTTAGGGTGGTTTTGCGGGGAAATGCATAGTTTTTGGTGTTTTTTCTTCTGATCCAGTTCTTTTTTGGGGTGTTTTTGACGTGTTTTGGGGTTTCCGTTGGGTTTCGTTGAGTTCCTAATGGGTTTTATGGTGGTTGGGAGTGGACATTTGGATTTGGAGAACATCAGGTACGTTTAGAGTGGTTTTGGGATTGGATCCGTGCTTTTTGGGGTTTTCTTTCGTTTTGGGGGGTGATCCTGTTCTTGTTTGGGGTGTTTTTGATGTGTTTTGGGGTCTCCGTTGGGTTTCGTTGGGTTTTCCGTGGTGATCATGGTGGAAAAGTGTAAATTGTGGGTTTTGGAGAACATCAGGTAGGTTTATGAGGACTTTTGGGGCAGATTCATGGTTTTTAGGGTTTTCTTCTGTTTTTTTTTCTAGTGATCCAGTTGTTTTTCGGCGTGTTTTTGACGTGTTTTGGGGTCTCCATTGGGTTTCATTGGGTTTTCCGTGGTCATGGTGGTGGAAAAGTGTAAATTGTGGGTTTTGGAGAACATCAGGTAGATTTAGGGTGTTTTTGGGGTGGATCTATGTTTTTGGGGGATTTTCTTCCAGTTTTGGGGGTGATTCCGTTCTTGTTTGGGGTGTTTTTGACGTGTTTTGTGGTCTCTGTTTTGTTTCGTTGTGTTTTCCTTGTTCATTTTGGTGGAAAAGGCTGAATAGTGGGTTTTGGAGAACATCAGGTAGGTTTAGGGCGGTTTTGGGATTTGATCCTTGCTTTTTGGGGATTTTGTTCCAGTTTTGGGGGTGATTCCGTTCTTGTTTGTGGTGTTTTTGATGTGTTTTGGGTTCTCCGTTGGGTTTCGTTGTGTTTTCCGTTGGCATCATGGTGGAAAAGGGTAAATTGTGGGTTTTGGAGAACATCAGGTAGGTTTAGAGGGACTTTTGGGGTGGATTCATGGTATTCGTTTTTTTTTTCTGTTTTTTTTTGGGGTGATCCCGTTCTTTTTTGGGTGTTTTTGATGTGTTTTGGGGTCTCCGTTGGGTTTTGTTGGGTTCTTGTTGGTCATCATGTTGGAAAAGTGTAAATTGTGGGTTTTGGAGAATATCAGGTGAGTTTAAGTTTTTCTGGGTGGTGAATCTATGGTTTTGGGGGAAATTCTTCTGTTTTTTTTTTAGCGTTTTCTTCTGTTTTTGGGGTGGTCCCGTTCTTTTTTGGGGTGGTTTGGACATATTTTGGGGTCTCCGTTGGTTTTTGTTGGGTTCTTGTTGTTCATCATGGTGAAAACGGGTAAATTGTGGGTATTGGAGAACATCAGGTAGGTTTAGGGGGACTTTTGGGGTGGATCAACGGCTTTTAGGGTTTTCTTTCGGTTTTGGGGGTGATCCCGCTTTTTTTTGTGGTGTTTTTGACGTGTTTTGGGGTTTCCGTTGCGTTTTGTTGATTTCCTAATGTGTTTTAAGTTTGCTGGGAGTGGACATTGGGATTTGGAGAACATCAGGTAGGTTTAGTGTGTTTTTGGGGTAGATCTATGGTATTTGGGGTTTTCTTCTGTTTTTTTGGGGGGAGTGATCCAATTCATTTTGGGGGTGTTTTTGACGTGTTTTGGGGTCTCCGTTGGGTTTTGTTGGGTTCTTGTTGGTCATCATGTTGGAAAAGTGTAAATTGCGGGTTTTGGAGAACATCAGGTAGGTTTAGTGTCGTTTTTTGGGTGGATCTATGTTTTTTGGGGATTTTCTTCCAGTTTTGGGGGTGATTCCGTTCTTGTTTGGGGTGTTTTTGACTTGTTTTGGGGTCTCCGTTGGGTTTTAGTTGGATTCTCGTTGGTCGTTAAGGTAAATGGGAGTGGATTGTGGGTTTTGAAGAAGATCAGGTGAGTTTAGGGTGGTTTTGCGGGGAAATGCATAGTTTTTGGTGTTTTTTCTTCTGATCCAGTTCTTTTTTGGGGTGTTTTTGACGTGTTTTGGGGTTTCCGTTGGGTTTCGTTGAGTTCCTAATGGGTTTTATGGTGGTTGGGAGTGGACATTTGGATTTGGAGAACATCAGGTACGTTTAGAGTGGTTTTGGGATTGGATCCGTGCTTTTTGGGGTTTTCTTTCGTTTTGGGGGGTGATCCTGTTCTTGTTTGGGGTGTTTTTGATGTGTTTTGGGGTCTCCGTTGGGTTTCGTTGGGTTTTCCGTGGTGATCATGGTGGAAAAGTGTAAATTGTGGGTTTTGGAGAACATCAGGTAGGTTTATGAGGACTTTTGGGGCAGATTCATGGTTTTTAGGGTTTTCTTCTGTTTTTTTTTCTAGTGATCCAGTTGTTTTTCGGCGTGTTTTTGACGTGTTTTGGGGTCTCCATTGGGTTTCATTGGGTTTTCCGTGGTCATGGTGGTGGAAAAGTGTAAATTGTGGGTTTTGGAGAACATCAGGTAGATTTAGGGTGTTTTTGGGGTGGATCTATGTTTTTGGGGGATTTTCTTCCAGTTTTGGGGGTGATTCCGTTCTTGTTTGGGGTGTTTTTGACGTGTTTTGTGGTCTCTGTTTTGTTTCGTTGTGTTTTCCTTGTTCATTTTGGTGGAAAAGGCTGAATAGTGGGTTTTGGAGAACATCAGGTAGGTTTAGGGCGGTTTTGGGATTTGATCCGTGCTTTTTGGGGATTTTGTTCCAGTTTTGGGGGTGATTCCGTTCTTGTTTGTGGTGTTTTTGATGTGTTTTGGTTCTCCGTTGGGTTTCGTTGTGTTTTCCGTTGGCATCATGGTGGAAAAGGGTAAATTGTGGGTTTTGGAGAACATCAGGTAGGTTTAGAGGGACTTTTGGGGTGGATTCATGGTATTCGTTTTTTTTTTCTGTTTTTTTTTGGGGTGATCCCATTCTTTTTTGGGGTGTTTTTGATGTGTTTTGGGGTCTCCGTTGGGTTTTGTTGGGTTCTTGTTGGTCATCATGTTGGAAAAGTGTAAATTGTGGGTTTTGGAGAATATCAGGTGAGTTTAAGTTTTTCTGGGTGGTGAATCTATGGTTTTGGGGGAATTCTTCTGTTTTTTTTTAGCGTTTTCTTCTGTTTTTGGGGTGGTCCCGTTCTTTTTTGGGGTGGTTTGGACATATTTTGGGGTCTCCGTTGGTTTTTGTTGGGTTCTTGTTGTTCATCATGGTGAAACGGGTAAATTGTGGGTATTGGAGAACATCAGGTAGGTTTAGGGGGACTTTTGGGGTGGATCAACGGCTTTTAGGGTTTTCTTTCGGTTTTGGGGGTGATCCCGCTTTTTTTTGTGGTGTTTTTGACGTGTTTTGGGGTTTCCGTTGCGTTTTGTTGATTTCCTAATGTGTTTTAAGTTTGCTGGGAGTGGACATTGGGATTTGGAGAACATCAGGTAGGTTTAGTGTGTTTTTGGGGTAGATCTATGGTATTTGGGGTTTTCTTCTGTTTTTTTGGGGGGAGTGATCCAATTCATTTTGGGGGTGTTTTTGACGTGTTTTGGGGTCTCCGTTGGGTTTTGTTGGGTTCTTGTTGGTCATCATGTTGGAAAAGTGTAAATTGCGGGTTTTGGAGAACATCAGGTAGGTTTAGTGTCGTTTTTTGGGTGGATCTATGTTTTTGGGGATTTTCTTCCAGTTTTGGGGGTGATTCCGTTCTTGTTTGGGGTGTTTTTGACTTGTTTTGGGGTCTCCGTTGGGTTTTAGTTGGATTCTCGTTGGTTGTTAAGGTAAATGGGAGTGGATTGTGGGTTTTGAAGAAGATCAGGTGAGTTTAGGGTGGTTTTGCGGGAAATGCATAGTTTTTGGTGTTTTTTCTTCTGATCCAGTTCTTTTTTGGGGTGTTTTTGACGTGTTTTGGGGTTTCCGTTGGGTTTCGTTGAGTTCCTAATGGGTTTTATGGTGGTTGGGAGTGGACATTTGGATTTGGAGAACATCAGGTACGTTTAGAGTGGTTTTGGATTGGATCCGTGCTTTTTGGGGTTTTCTTTCGTTTTGGGGGTGATCCTGTTCTTGTTTGGGGTGTTTTTGATGTGTTTTGGGGTCTCCGTTGGGTTTCGTTGGGTTTTCCGTGGTGATCATGGTGGAAAAGTGTAAATTGTGGGTTTTGGAGAACATCAGGTAGGTTTATGAGGACTTTTGGGGCAGATTCATGGTTTTTAGGGTTTTCTTCTGTTTTTTTTTCTAGTGATCCAGTTGTTTTTCGGCGTGTTTTTGACGTGTTTTGGGGTCTCCATTGGGTTTCATTGGGTTTTCCGTGGTCATGGTGGTGGAAAAGTGTAAATTGTGGGTTTTGGAGAACATCAGGTAGATTTAGGGTGTTTTTGGGGTGGATCTATGTTTTTGGGGGATTTTCTTCCAGTTTTGGGGGTGATTCCGTTCTTGTTTGGGGTGTTTTTGACGTGTTTTGTGGTCTCTGTTTTGTTTCGTTGTGTTTTCCTTGTTCATTTTGGTGGAAAAGGCTGAATAGTGGGTTTTGGAGAACATCAGGTAGGTTTAGGGCGGTTTTGGGATTTGATCCGTGCTTTTTGGGGATTTTTTTCCAGTTTTGGGGGTGATTCCGTTCTTGTTTGTGGTGTTTTTGATGTGTTTTGGGTTCTCCGTTGGGTTTCGTTGGGTGTTCCGTGGTCATGGTGGTGGAAAAGTGTAAATTGTGGGTTTTGGAGAACATCAGGTAGGTTTAGGGGGACTTTTGGGGTGGATTCATGGTATTTGTTTTTTTTTTTCTGTTTTTTTTTTGGTGTGATCCCGTTCTTTTTTGGGGTGTTTTTGATGTGTTTTTGGGTCTCCGTTAGGTTTTGTTTGGTTCTTGTTGGTCATCATGGTGGAAAAGTGTACATTGTGGGTTTTGGAGAATATCAGGTGAGTTTAAGTTTTTCTGGGTGGTGAATCTATGGTTTTGGGGGAATTCTTCTGTTTTTTTAGCGTTTTCTTCTGTTTTTGGGGTGGTCCCATTCTTTTTTGGGGTGGTTTGGACATATTTTGGGGTCTCCGTTGGTTTTTGTTGGGTTCTTGTTGTTCATCATGGTGAAAACGGGTAAATTGTGGGTATTGGAGAACATCAGGTAGGTTTAGGGGGACTTTTGGGGTGGATCAACGGCTTTTAGGGTTTTCTTTCGGTTTTGGGGGTGATCCCGCTTTTTTTTTGTGGTGTTTTTGACGTGTTTTGGGGTTTCCGTTGCGTTTTGTTGATTTCCTAATGTGTTTTAAGTTTGCTGGGAGTGGACATTGGGATTTGGAGAACATCAGGTAGGTTTAGTGTGTTTTTGGGGTGGATCTATGGTATTTGGGGTTTTCTTCTGTTTTTTTCTTTCTGGGGGAGTGATCCAATTCATTTTTGGGGTGTTTTTGACGTGTTTTGGGGTCTCCGTTGGGTTTTGTTGGGTTCTTGTTGGTCATCATGTTGGAAAAGTGTAAATTGCGGGTTTTGGAGAACATCAGGTAGGTTTAGTGTCGTTTTTTGGGTGGATCTATGTTTTTTGGGGATTTTCTTCCAGTTTTGGGGGTGATTCCGTTCTTGTTTGGGGTGTTTTTGACTTGTTTTGGGGTCTCCGTTGGGTTTTAGTTGGATTCTTGTTGGTCCTTAAGGTAAATGGGAATGGATTGTGGGTTTTGAAGAAGATCAGGTGAGTTTAGGGTGGTTTTGCGGGGAAATGCATAGTTTTTGGTGTTTTTTCTTCTGATCCAGTTCTTTTTTGGGGTGTTTTTGACGTGTTTTGGGGTTTCCGTTGGGTTTCGTTGAGTTCCTAATGGGTTTTATGGTGGTTGGGAGTGGACATTTGGATTTGGAGAACATCAGGTACGTTTAGAGTGGTTTTGGGATTGGATCCGTGCTTTTTGGGGATTTTGTTCCAGTTTTGGGGGTGATTCCGTTCTTGTTTGTGGTGTTTTTGATGTGTTTTGGGGTCTCCGTTGGGTTTCGTTGGGTTTTCCGTGGTCATGGTGGTGGAAAAGTGTAAATTGTGGGTTTTGGAGAACATCAGGTAGGTTTATGAGGACTTTTGGGGCAGATTCATGGTTTTTAGGGTTTTCTTCTGTTTTTTTCTAGTGATCCAGTTGTTTTTCGGCGAGTTTTTGACGTGTTTTGGGGTCTCCATTGGGTTTCATTGGGTTTTCCGTGGTCATCATGGTGGAATAGTGTAAATTGTTGGTTTTGGAGAACATCAGGTAGGTTTAGGTTGGTTTTGGGATTGGATCTCTGTTTTTGGGGGATTTTCTTTCGTTTTTGGAGGTGATCCCGTTCTTTTTTGGGGTGTTTTTGATGTGTTTTGGGTTCTCCGTTGGGTTTCGTTGTGTTTTCCGTGGTCATCATGGTGGAAAAATGTAAATTGTGGGTTTTGGAGAACATCAGGTAGGTTTAGTGTCGTTTTGGGGTGGATCTATGATTTTGGGGGATTTTGTTCCATTTATGGAGTGATCCGGTTTTTTTTAGCGTGTTTTTGACGTGTTTTAGGTTCTCCGTTGGGTTTCGTTGGGTTTTCCGTTGGCATCATGGTGGAAAAGGGTAAATTGTGGGTTTTGGAGAACATCAGGTAGGTTTAGGGGGACTTTTGGGGTGGATTCATGGTATTTGTTTTTTTTTTCTGTTTTTTTTTTTTTTGGGGGTGATCCCGTTCTTTTTTGGGGTGTTTTTTATGTGTTTTTGGGTCTCCGTTAGGTTTTGTTTGGTTCTTGTTGGTCATCATGGTGGAAAAGTGTACATTGTGGGTTTTGGAGAATATCAGGTGAGTTTAAGTTTTTCTGGGTGGTGAATCTATGGTTTTGGGGGAATTCTTCTGTTTTTTTAGCGTTTTCTTCTTTTTTTGGGGTGGTCCCGTTCTTTTTTGGGGTGTTTTGGACATATTTTGGGGTCTCCGTTGGTTTTTGTTGGGTTCTTGTTGTTCATCATGGTGAAAACGGGTAAATTGTGGGTATTGGAGAACATCAGGTAGGTTTAGGGGGACTTTTGGGGTGGATCAACGGCTTTTAGGGTTTTCTTTCGGTTTTGGGGGTGATCCCGCTTTTTTTTTGTGGTGTTTTTGACGTGTTTTGGGGTTTCCGTTGCGTTTTGTTGATTTCCTAATGTGTTTTAAGTTTGCTGGGAGTGGACATTGGGATTTGGAGAACATCAGGTAGGTTTAGTGTGTTTTTGGGGTGGATCTATGGTATTTGGGGTTTTTTTCTGTTTTTTTCTTTCTGGGGGAGTGATCCAATTCATTTTTGGGGTGTTTTTGACGTGTTTTGGGGTCTCCGTTGGGTTTTGTTGGGTTCTTGTTGGTCATCATGTTGGAAAAGTGTAAATTGCGGGTTTTGGAGAACATCAGGTAGGTTTAGTGTCGTTTTTTGGGTGGATCTATGTTTTTTGGGGATTTTCTTCCAGTTTTGGGGGTGATTCCGTTCTTGTTTGGGGTGTTTTTGACTTGTTTTGGGGTCTCCGTTGGGTTTTAGTTGGATTCTTGTTGGTCGTTAAGGTAAATGGGAATGGATTGTGGGTTTTGAAGAAGATCAGGTGAGTTTAGGGTGGTTTTGCGGGGAAATTCATAGTTTTTGTTTTTCTTCTGATCCAGTTCTTTTTTGGGGTGTTTTTGACGTGTTTTGGGGTTTCCATTGGGTTTCGTTGAGTTCCTAATGGTTTTTATGGTGGTTGGGAGTGGACATTTGGATTTGGAGAACATCAGGTACGTTTAGAGTGGTTTTGGGATTGGATCCGTGCTTTTTGGGGATTTTGTTCCAGTTTTGGGGGTGATTCCGTTCTTGTTTGTGGTGTTTTTGACGTGTTTTGTGGTCTCTGTTTTGTTTCGTTGTGTTTTCCATTGTTCATTTTGGTGGAAAAGTTTAAATTGTTGGTTTTGGAGAACATCAGGTAAGTTTAGGGCGGTTTTGGGATTTGATCCGTGCTTTTTGGGGATTTTGTTCCAGTTTTGGGGGTGATTCCGTTCTTGTTTGTGGTGTTTTTGACGTGTTTTGGGTTCTCCGTTGGGTTTCGTTGTGTTTTCCGTTGGCATCATGGTGGAAAAGTGTAAATTGTGGGTTTTGGAGAACATCAGGTAGGTTTAGGGGGACTTTTGGGGTGGATTCATGGTATTCGTTTTTTTTTTCTGTTTTTTTTTGGGGTGATCCCATTCTTTTTTGGGGTGTTTTTGATGTGTTTTGTGGTCTCCGTTGGGTTTTGTTTGGTTCTTGTTGGTCATCATGGTGGAAAAGTGTACATTGTGGGTTTTGGAGAATATCAGGTGAGTTTAAGTTTTTCTGGGTGGTGAATCTATGGTTTTGGGGGAATTCTTCTGTTTTTTTAGCGTTTTCTTCTTTTTTTGGGGTGGTCCCGTTCTTTTTTGGGGTGTTTTTGATGTGTTTTTGGGTCTCCGTTGGTTTTTGTTGGGTTCTTGTTGTTCATCATGGTGAAAACGGGTAAATTGTGGGTATTGGAGAACATCAGGTAGGTTTAGGGGGACTTTTGGGTTGGATTCATGGTATTTGTTTTTTTTTTCTGTTTTTTTTTTGGGTGATCCCATTCTTTTTTGGGGTGTTTTTGATGTGTTTTTGGGTCTCCGTTAGGTTTTGTTTGGTTCTTGTTGGTCATCATGGTGGAAAAGTGTACATTGTGGGTTTTGGAGAATATCAGGTGAGTTTAAGTTTTTCTGGGTGGTGAATCTATGGTTTTGGGGGAATTCTTCTTTTTTTTTAGCGTTTTCTTCTGTTTTTGGGGTGGTCCCATTCTTTTTTGGGGTGGTTTGGACATATTTTGGGGTCTCCGTTGGTTTTTGTTGGGTTCTTGTTGTTCATCATGGTGAAAACGGGTAAATTGTGGGTATTGGAGAACATCAGGTAGGTTTAGGGGGACTTTTGGGGTGGATCAACGGCTTTTAGGGTTTTCTTTCGGTTTTGGGGGTGATCCCGCTTTTTTTTGTGGTGTTTTTGACGTGTTTTGGGGTTTCCGTTGCGTTTTGTTGATTTCGTAATGTGTTTTAAGTTTGCTGGGAGTGGACATTGGGATTTGGAGAACATCAGGTAGGTTTAGTGTGTTTTTGGGGTGGATCTATGGTATTTGGGGTTTTCTTCTGTTTTTTTCTTTCTGGGGGAGTGATCCAATTCATTTTTGGGGTGTTTTTGACGTGTTTTGGGGTCTCCGTTGGGTTTTGTTGGGTTCTTGTTGGTCATCATGTTGGAAAAGTGTAAATTGCGGGTTTTGGAGAACATCAGGTAGGTTTAGTGTCGTTTTTTGGGTGGATCTATGTTTTTTGGGGATTTTCTTCCAGTTTTGGGGGTGATTCCGTTCTTGTTTGGGGTGTTTTTGACTTGTTTTGGGGTCTCCGTTGGGTTTTAGTTGGATTCTTGTTGGTCCTTAAGGTAAATGGGAATGGATTGTGGGTTTTGAAGAAGATCAGGTGAGTTTAGGGTGGTTTTGCGGGGAAATGCATAGTTTTTGGTGTTTTTTCTTCTGATCCAGTTCTTTTTTGGGGTGTTTTTGACGTGTTTTGGGGTTTCCGTTGGGTTTCGTTGAGTTCCTAATGGGTTTTATGGTGGTTGGGAGTGGACATTTGGATTTGGAGAACATCAGGTACGTTTAGAGTGGTTTTGGGATTGGATCCGTGCTTTTTGGGGATTTTGTTCCAGTTTTGGGGGTGATTCCGTTCTTGTTTGTGGTGTTTTTGATGTGTTTTGGGGTCTCCGTTGGGTTTCGTTGGGTTTTCCGTGGTCATGGTGGTGGAAAAGTGTAAATTGTGGGTTTTGGAGAACATCAGGTAGGTTTATGAGGACTTTTGGGGCAGATTCATGGTTTTTAGGGTTTTCTTCTGTTTTTTTCTAGTGATCCAGTTGTTTTTCGGCGAGTTTTTGACGTGTTTTGGGGTCTCCATTGGGTTTCATTGGGTTTTCCGTGGTCATCATGGTGGAATAGTGTAAATTGTTGGTTTTGGAGAACATCAGGTAGGTTTAGGTTGGTTTTGGGATTGGATCTCTGTTTTTGGGGGATTTTCTTTCGTTTTTGGAGGTGATCCCGTTCTTTTTTGGGGTGTTTTTGATGTGTTTTGGGTTCTCCGTTGGGTTTCGTTGTGTTTTCCGTGGTCATCATGGTGGAAAAATGTAAATTGTGGGTTTTGGAGAACATCAGGTAGGTTTAGTGTCGTTTTGGGGTGGATCTATGATTTTGGGGGATTTTGTTCCATTTATGGAGTGATCCGGTTTTTTTTAGCGTGTTTTTGACGTGTTTTAGGTTCTCCGTTGGGTTTCGTTGGGTTTTCCGTTGGCATCATGGTGGAAAAGGGTAAATTGTGGGTTTTGGAGAACATCAGGTAGGTTTAGGGGGACTTTTGGGGTGGATTCATGGTATTTGTTTTTTTTTTCTGTTTTTTTTTTTTTTTTGGGGGTGATCCCGTTCTTTTTTGGGGTGTTTTTTATGTGTTTTTGGGTCTCCGTTAGGTTTTGTTTGGTTCTTGTTGGTCATCATGGTGGAAAAGTGTACATTGTGGGTTTTGGAGAATATCAGGTGAGTTTAAGTTTTTCTGGGTGGTGAATCTATGGTTTTGGGGGAATTCTTCTGTTTTTTTAGCGTTTTCTTCTTTTTTTGGGGTGGTCCCGTTCTTTTTTGGGGTGTTTTGGACATATTTTGGGGTCTCCGTTGGTTTTTGTTGGGTTCTTGTTGTTCATCATGGTGAAAACGGGTAAATTGTGGGTATTGGAGAACATCAGGTAGGTTTAGGGGGACTTTTGGGGTGGATCAACGGCTTTTAGGGTTTTCTTTCGGTTTTGGGGGTGATCCCGCTTTTTTTTTGTGGTGTTTTTGACGTGTTTTGGGGTTTCCGTTGCGTTTTGTTGATTTCCTAATGTGTTTTAAGTTTGCTGGGAGTGGACATTGGGATTTGGAGAACATCAGGTAGGTTTAGTGTGTTTTTGGGGTGGATCTATGGTATTTGGGGTTTTCTTCTGTTTTTTTCTTTCTGGGGGAGTGATCCAATTCATTTTTGGGGTGTTTTTGACGTGTTTTGGGGTCTCCGTTGGTTTTTGTTGGGTTCTTGTTGTTCATCATGGTGAAAACGGGTAAATTGTGGGTATTGGAGAACATCAGGTAGGTTTAGGGGGACTTTTGGGGTGGATCAACGGCTTTTAGGGTTTTCTTTCGGTTTTGGGGGTGATCCCGCTTTTTTTTTGTGGTGTTTTTGACGTGTTTTGGGGTTTCCGTTGCGTTTTGTTGATTTCCTAATGTGTTTTAAGTTTGCTGGGAGTGGACATTGGGATTTGGAGAACATCAGGTAGGTTTAGTGTGTTTTTGGGGTGGATCTATGGTATTTGGGGTTTTCTTCTGTTTTTTTCTTTCTGGGGGAGTGATCCAATTCATTTTTGGGGTGTTTTTGACGTGTTTTGGGGTCTCCGTTGGGTTTTGTTGGGTTCTTGTTGGTCATCATGTTGGAAAAGTGTAAATTGCGGGTTTTGGAGAACATCAGGTAGGTTTAGTGTCGTTTTTTGGGTGGATCTATGTTTTTTGGGGATTTTCTTCCAGTTTTGGGGGTGATTCCGTTCCTGTTTGGGGTGTTTTTGACTTGTTTTGGGGTCTCCGTTGGGTTTTAGTTGGATTCTTGTTGGTCGTTAAGGTAAATGGGAATGGATTGTGGGTTTTGAAGAAGATCAGGTGAGTTTAGGGTGGTTTTGCGGGGAAATTCATAGTTTTTGTTTTTCTTCTGATCCAGTTCTTTTTTGGGGTGTTTTTGACGTGTTTTGGGGTTTCCATTGGGTTTCGTTGAGTTCCTAATGGTTTTTATGGTGGTTGGGAGTGGACATTTGGATTTGGAGAACATCAGGTACGTTTAGAGTGGTTTTGGGATTGGATCCGTGCTTTTTGGGGATTTTGTTCCAGTTTTGGGGGTGATTCCGTTCTTGTTTGTGGTGTTTTTGACGTGTTTTGTGGTCTCTGTTTTGTTTCGTTGTGTTTTCCATTGTTCATTTTGGTGGAAAAGTTTAAATTGTTGGTTTTGGAGAACATCAGGTAAGTTTAGGGCGGTTTTGGGATTTGATCCGTGCTTTTTGGGGATTTTGTTCCAGTTTTGGGGGTGATTCCGTTCTTGTTTGTGGTGTTTTTGACGTGTTTTGGGTTCTCCGTTGGGTTTCGTTGTGTTTTCCGTTGGCATCATGGTGGAAAAGTGTAAATTGTGGGTTTTGGAGAACATCAGGTAGGTTTAGGGGGACTTTTGGGGTGGATTCATGGTATTCGTTTTTTTTTTCTGTTTTTTTTTTGGGTGATCCCATTCTTTTTTGGGGTGTTTTTGATGTGTTTTGTGGTCTCCGTTGGGTTTTGTTTGGTTCTTGTTGGTCATCATGGTGGAAAAGTGTACATTGTGGGTTTTGGAGAATATCAGGTGAGTTTAAGTTTTTCTGGGTGGTGAATCTATGGTTTTGGGGGAATTCTTCTGTTTTTTTAGCGTTTTCTTCTTTTTTTGGGGTGGTCCCGTTCTTTTTTGGGGTGTTTTTGATGTGTTTTTGGGTCTCCGTTGGTTTTTGTTGGGTTCTTGTTGTTCATCATGGTGAAAACGGGTAAATTGTGGGTATTGGAGAACATCAGGTAGGTTTAGGGGGACTTTTGGGTTGGATTCATGGTATTTGTTTTTTTTTTCTGTTTTTTTTTGGGGTGATCCCGTTCTTTTTTGGGGTGTTTTTGATGTGTTTTTGGGTCTCCGTTAGGTTTTGTTTGGTTCTTGTTGGTCATCATGGTGGAAAAGTGTACATTGTGGGTTTTGGAGAATATCAGGTGAGTTTAAGTTTTTCTGGGTGGTGAATCTATGGTTTTGGGGGAATTCTTCTTTTTTTTTAGCGTTTTCTTCTGTTTTTGGGGTGGTCCCATTCTTTTTTGGGGTGGTTTGGACATATTTTGGGGTCTCCGTTGGTTTTTGTTGGGTTCTTGTTGTTCATCATGGTGAAAACGGGTAAATTGTGGGTATTGGAGAACATCAGGTAGGTTTAGGGGGACTTTTGGGGTGGATCAACGGCTTTTAGGGTTTTCTTTCGGTTTTGGGGGTGATCCCGCTTTTTTTTGTGGTGTTTTTGACGTGTTTTGGGGTTTCCGTTGCGTTTTGTTGATTTCGTAATGTGTTTTAAGTTTGCTGGGAGTGGACATTGGGATTTGGAGAACATCAGGTAGGTTTAGTGTGTTTTTGGGGTGGATCTATGGTATTTGGGGTTTTCTTCTGTTTTTTTCTTTCTGGGGGAGTGATCCAATTCATTTTTGGGGTGTTTTTGACGTGTTTTGGGGTCTCCGTTGGGTTTTGTTGGGTTCTTGTTGGTCATCATGTTGGAAAAGTGTAAATTGCGGGTTTTGGAGAACATCAGGTAGGTTTAGTGTCGTTTTTTGGGTGGATCTATGTTTTTTGGGGATTTTCTTCCAGTTTTGGGGGTGATTCCGTTCTTGTTTGGGGTGTTTTTGACTTGTTTTGGGGTCTCCGTTGGGTTTTAGTTGGATTCTTGTTGGTCGTTAAGGTAAATGGGAGTGGATTGTGGGTTTTGAAGAAGATCAGGTGAGTTTAGGGTGGTTTTGCGGGGAAATGCATAGTTTTTGGTGTTTTTTCTTCTGATCCAGTTCTTTTTTGGGGTGTTTTTGACGTGTTTTGGGGTTTCCGTTGGGTTTCGTTGAGTTCCTAATGGTTTTTATGGTGGTTGGGAGTGGACATTTGGATTTGGAGAACATCAGGTACGTTTAGAGTGGTTTTGGGATTGGATCCGTGCTTTTTGGGGTTTTCTTTCGTTTTGGGGGGTGATCCTGTTCTTGTTTTGGGTGTTTTTGATGTGTTTTGGGTTCTCCGTTGGGTTTCGTTGGGTTTTCCGTGGTCATCATGGTGGAAAAGTGTAAATTGTGGGTTTTGGAGAACATCAGGTAGGTTTATGAGGACTTTTGGGGCAGATTCATGGTTTTTAGGGTTTTCTTCTGTTTTTTTTTCTAGTGATCCAGTTGTTTTTCGGCGTGTTTTTGACGTGTTTTGGGGTCTCCATTGGGTTTCATTGGGTTTTCCGTGGTCATGGTGGTGGAAAAGTGTAAATTGTGGGTTTTGGAGAACATCAGGTAGATTTAGGGTGTTTTTGGGGTGGATCTATGTTTTTGGGGGATTTTCTTCCAGTTTTGGGGGTGATTCCGTTCTTGTTTGGGGTGTTTTTGACGTGTTTTGTGGTCTCTGTTTTGTTTCGTTGTGTTTTCCTTGTTCATTTTGGTGGAAAAGGCTGAATAGTGGGTTTTGGAGAACATCAGGTAGGTTTAGGGCGGTTTTGGGATTTGATCCGTGCTTTTTGGGGATTTTGTTCCAGTTTTGGGGGTGATTCCGTTCTTGTTTGTGGTGTTTTTGACGTGTTTTGGGTTCTCCGTTGGGTTTCGTTGGGTGTTCCGTGGTCATGGTGGTGGAAAAGTGTAAATTGTGGGTTTTGGAGAACATCAGGTAGGTTTAGGGGGACTTTTGGGGTGGATTCATGGTATTTGTTTTTTTTTTCTGTTTTTTTTTTGGTGTGATCCCGTTCTTTTTTGGGGTGTTTTTGATGTGTTTTTGGGTCTCCGTTAGGTTTTGTTTGGTTCTTGTTGGTCATCATGGTGGAAAAGTGTACATTGTGGGTTTTGGAGAATATCAGGTGAGTTTAAGTTTTTCTGGGTGGTGAATCTATGGTTTTGGGGGAATTCTTCTGTTTTTTTAGCGTTTTCTTCTGTTTTTGGGGTGGTCCCATTCTTTTTTGGGGTGGTTTGGACATATTTTGGGGTCTCCGTTGGTTTTTGTTGGGTTCTTGTTGTTCATCATGGTGAAAACGGGTAAATTGTGGGTATTGGAGAACATCAGGTAGGTTTAGGGGGACTTTTGGGGTGGATCAACGGCTTTTAGGGTTTTCTTTCGGTTTTGGGGGTGATCCCGCTTTTTTTTTTGTGGTGTTTTTGACGTGTTTTGGGGTTTCCGTTGCGTTTTGTTGATTTCGTAATGTGTTTTAAGTTTGCTGGGAGTGGACATTGGGATTTGGAGAACATCTGGTAGGTTTAGTGTGTTTTTGGGGTGGATCTATGGTATTTGGGGTTTTCTTCTGTTTTTTTCTTTCTGGGGGAGTGATCCAATTCATTTTTGGGGTGTTTTTGACGTGTTTTGGGGTCTCCGTTGGGTTTTGTTGGGTTCTTGTTGGTCATCATGTTGGAAAAGTGTAAATTGCGGGTTTTGGAGAACATCAGGTAGGTTTAGTGTCGTTTTTTGGGTGGATCTATGTTTTTTGGGGATTTTCTTCCAGTTTTGGGGGTGATTCCGTTCTTGTTTGGGGTGTTTTTGACTTGTTTTGGGGTCTCCGTTGGGTTTTAGTTGGATTCTTGTTGGTCGTTAAGGTAAATGGGAATGGATTGTGGGTTTTGAAGAAGATCAGGTGAGTTTAGGGTGGTTTTGCGGGGAAATTCATAGTTTTTGTTTTTCTTCTGATCCAGTTCTTTTTTGGGGTGTTTTTGACGTGTTTTGGGGTTTCCGTTGGGTTTCGTTGAGTTCCTAATGGGTTTTATGGTGGTTGGGAGTGGACATTTGGATTTGGAGAACATCAGGTACGTTTAGAGTGGTTTTGGGATTGGATCCGTGCTTTTTGGGGATTTTGTTCCAGTTTTGGGGGTGATTCCGTTCTTGTTTGTGGTGTTTTTGATGTGTTTTGGGGTCTCCGTTGGGTTTCGTTGGGTTTTCCGTTGGCATCATGGTGGAAAAGTGTAAATTGTGGGTTTTGGAGAACATCAGGTAGGTTTATGAGAACTTTTGGGGCAGATTCATGGTTTTTAGGGTTTTCTTCTGTTTTTTTCTAGTGATCCAGTTGTTTTTCGGCGAGTTTTTGACGTGTTTTGGGGTCTCCATTGGGTTTCATTGGGTTTTCCGTGGTCATCATGGTGGAATAGTGTAAATTGTTGGTTTTGGAGAACATCAGGTAGGTTTAGGTTGGTTTTGGGATTGGATCTCTGTTTTTGGGGGATTTTCTTTCGTTTTTGGGGGTGATCCCGTTCTTTTTTGGGGTGTTTTTGATGTGTTTTGGGTTCTCCGTTGGGTTTCGTTGTGTTTTCCGTGGTCATCATGGTGGAAAAATGTAAATTGTGGGTTTTGGAGAACATCAGGTAGGTTTAGTGTCGTTTTGGGGTGGATCTATGATTTTGGGGGATTTTGTTCCATTTATGGGGTGATCCCGTTTTCTTTCAGCGTGTTTTTGACGTGTTTTGGGTTCTCCGTTGGGTTTCGTTGGGTGTTCCGTGGTCATGGTGGTGGAAAAGTGTAAATTGTGGGTTTTGGAGAACATCAGGTAGGTTTAGGGGGACTTTTGGGGTGGATTCATGGTATTTGTTTTTTTTTTCTGTTTTTTTTTTGGTGTGATCCCGTTCTTTGTTGGGGTGTTTTTGATGTGTTTTGGGGTCTCCGTTAGGTTTTGTTGGGTTCTTGTTGGTCATCATGGTGGAAAAGTGTACATTGTGGGTTTTGGAGAATATCAGGTGAGTTTAAGTTTTTTTGGGTGGTGTATCTATGGTTTTGGGGGAATTCTTCTGTTTTTTAGCGTTTTCTTCTGTTTTTGGGGTGGTCCCATTCTTTTTTGGGGTGGTTTGGACATATTTTGTGGTCTCCGTTGGTTTTTGTTGGGTTCTTGTTGTTCATCATGGTGAAAACGGGTAAATTGTGGGTATTGGAGAACATCAGGTAGGTTTAGGGGGACTTTTGGGGTGGATCAACGGCTTTTAGGGTTTTCTTTCGGTTTTGGGGGTGATCCCGCTTTTTTTTGTGGTGTTTTTGACGTGTTTTGGGGTTTCCGTTGCGTTTTGTTGATTTCGTAATGTGTTTTAAGTTTGCTGGGAGTGGACATTGGGATTTGGAGAACATCAGGTAGGTTTAGTGTGTTTTTGGGGTGGATCTATGGTATTTGGGGTTTTCTTCTGTTTTTTTCTTTCTGGGGGAGTGATCCAATTCATTTTTGGGGTGTTTTTGACGTGTTTTGGGGTCTCCGTTGGGTTTTGTTGGGTTCTTGTTGGTCATCATGTTGGAAAAGTGTAAATTGCGGGTTTTGGAGAACATCAGGTAGGTTTAGTGTCGTTTTTTGGGTGGATCTATGTTTTTTGGGGATTTTCTTCCAGTTTTGGGGGTGATTCCGTTGTTGTTTGGGGTGTTTTTGACTTGTTTTGGGGTCTCCGTTGGGTTTTAGTTGGATTCTTGTTGGTCGTTAAGGTAAATGGGAGTGGATTGTGGGTTTTGAAGAAGATCAGGTGAGTTTAGGGTGGTTTTGCGGGGAAATTCATAGTTTTTGTTGTTTTTTCTTCTGATCCAGTTCTTTTTTGGGGTGTTTTTGACGTGTTTTGGGGTTTCCGTTGGGTTTCGTTGAGTTCCTAATGGTTTTTATGGTGGTTGGGAGTGGACATTTGGATTTGGAGAACATCAGGTACGTTTAGAGTGGTTTTGGGATTGGATCCGTGCTTTTTGGGGATTTTGTTCCAGTTTTGGGGGTGATTCCGTTCTTGTTTGTGGTGTTTTTGATGTGTTTTGGGTTCTCCGTTGGGTTTCGTTGTGTTTTCCGTGGTCATGGTGGTGGAAAAGTGTAAATTGTGGGTTTTGGAGAACACCAGGTAGATTTAGGGTGTTTTTGGGGTGGATCTATGTTTTTGGGGGATTATCTTCCAGTTTTGGGGGTGATTCCGTTCTTGTTTGGGGTGTTTTTGACGTGTTTTGTGGTCTCTGTTTTGTTTCGTTGTGTTTTCCTTGTTCATTTTGGTGGAAAAGGCTGAATAGTGGGTTTTGGAGAACATCAGGTAGGTTTAGAGTGGTTTTGGGATTTGATCCGTGCTTTTTGGGGATTTTGTTCCAGTTTTGGGGGTGATTCCGTTCTTGTTTGTGGTGTTTTTGACGTGTTTTGGGTTCTCCGTTGGGTTTCGTTGTGTTTTCCATTGGCATCATGGTGGAAAAGTGTAAATTGTGGGTTTTGGAGAACATCAGGTAGGTTTAGGGGGACTTTTGGGGTGGATTCATGGTATTTGTTTTTTTTTTTCTGTTTTTTTGGGGTGATCCCATTCTTTTTTGGGGTGTTTTTGATGTGTTTTTGGGTCTCCGTTGGGTTTTGTTGGGTTCTTGTTGGTCATCATGGTGGAAAAGTGTACATTGTGGGTTTTGGAGAATATCAGGTGAGTTTAAGT